>NW_027266891.1:0-100838 GCF_046630445.1 Rutidosis leptorrhynchoides | reverse complement strand
AACTGATACGTGGCTTTTTCGTGCAATTACGTATATACATATATAGGAAAGCTTAAGTGCTCTCACATATGAATAGTAGATATCACTATCCATAAAACTTTATCACACCACACACATAACAATATTCCTCCCTCTATTCATTCAATACTTTATTTATTTATTTATTTATTTTAAATTAAGTAAATTTGAAATTAAAATCAGTTTTTCCCAATATTTTTTTTGAAAATGCCGAATAGTCCTAGTAATAAGTGCGTCCAAACTCATTTGTCACAAATATCATATCATCATCTCATTCCTTTAAAATAATCAAATGATAGTCGTTTCAAGTTTGTCCTCAAAAATAAATCTTAAACTTTAAATCTTGTAACTATAAAATATTACAGGACGACAACTAACAACATAGTTAATTAGAGATGAAAATTGATATGGATGTAGGTTTGGAGTTAAAATCAATTTTCTCCTACACTTTATGCAATAAAGCTAATTAGTCATCGCAGTTTTTTTTACAAGTGAGTACGGACATTTTTATGACACGTATCACGTTCTCTCTTCGAAGTCAGAAACTTAAAGTCTCAAGACTATTGATAGTGGACGAGTCATGACATCGCTAGTATAAACAAAACTATAGACCTTAATCTTTAAGAAAATGAATATCATTTTGAAATTTTTTAATTCTATACGAATATTCTATTCTTTTTTAATAAATTTTTGTAGATTTGGGGACTTCGAGTACCTATTATTTTTTAATATGTAAATCCACAATAATGATCGACAATCCAAATCACATTAACTGCATTAATCGATATATCTCTTAACTATGATTTTAATATTTAAAAACTTATTATTTAGTATTTACTAATTAAATATATACATACATGTTTCTTTAACTAAGGCTTTGTAAAAAATCTTTGTCAAGTTTCAATTATTCTAAACACTGAAGCAATTTATAAAATACACTTTTTTTCGGAAGTCATATTATATATTGTTTGGCTTTTTAACTGTCAAATTTGTTGCGTATTACATATACAACTTCGCGACTTTGTCGCGAACCTTCGCCTTGTATTCCATTATTTGAAACGCCATCACATAGTCTTGTAATTACTGTACCGTATAAACTTGCTCAACTAAAGCATAATAAAATCTCTCTTGCGAAATACATAGATTCGTTGAATGACTTTGTCCAGAAAGAACGAGGCATTAGTCAATCACCCTCCAATAATACTTCCTGATCGAGGAGATTAGCACAGCAAGTATTTTTTTTTTTATTTTGGTTTTTCCCAATGGGATGAAGAAGTCAACCATTTGAAAGGCAAACATGAATGTATATATTATTTTTTTATGTATTATTATTTTTTGCAACTAAGAAGTCAACCCTTTTTTTGTTTTTATTCTATAACAAAGTAATATCCTTTTTTTTTGTTAGTACTATTCTCATTTAATGGATGTATATAATAACTATATGTATTTTATGTCTCGATGTTGATCGACAGATTAAGATGAGAGTCCGTTGTAAGTAAGTGGTCATTTGAAGATTAGTAGCAAGTAAGCGCGTATGTGGTTGGTGAGTGCAAATTTTTTAATGCCTTGTTGCGATCACAACTGTTTGATTAAATTCCATATTTTAACTTTAAAAAAAAATCCATATTTTAATTAACAACATGCAATTGCAAATGGATCTTTCTTTTAATGCAAGTTAACGTGTTTACGATAATAAACCTTTTTTTTTTTCTATTTTTGGTACATCTAGACATGGTCAACGTTCTGGCCGGGTTGACCTTAGAGCCGGACCAGTCAAACCCAGACTCAAAACCCTTAAATATGAACTTATGATTTGTAGCTTCAATAAATTAACGGATCTTTGTTTCCTCAATTTGATCTCGCCCATTTACTAACCTCAACAACATGACTTGCTACTTTATATATGTGTGAGATTGCGCATTCTAAGAATCTTAGACTAAGATCATCACAGACATTTATTTATGATCAAGAGGATGCGTCTCTAGACGAGGATGCGTCTCTTAACTGGGCAGAGGCTTTTGATGAGCAAACAAATACGTGGAATATTGTGACTGTAAAAGCTGATTGTGAACTTCCTTCCGGTGTGTATGGAGATCTTAAAGATGATTCAGAGGGCAAACTCCTTCTTTTTACTTTCAATCGAACATTAAGGTGTGATTTAAAAGAAGGGCAATGCAACATCATGCTTATTCAGTATTCCCATGGAGATCAGGACATGCCCGGTCTAGTTCTAACCGGTGATCATTACTTGAATTTTGTAGACTGTGGCCGGCTAGTTGTTAATTCCTATGACATCAGTACAAAAAAGTGCTTTTCTTTTTATCCCCCCACCAATAATGTTCTACATAATTCTAAGAGAGATATTAGTCATGTTCGCCTACAACAATGCAATGAGTACTCCCAACTTATGCTACTGGATGATGGCAGTATGTACATGGTTGAACTTTACTGTAAAGAGTGTCGGTACACCAGCAAGAGGAATTATTTTTTTACTTGCAGAAGGTGTGATGTCGGACGATGGATTACTTCGGAGTATGATTTATGGGATGACTATGATGCTTGCCCGTACTCGGAGCTCCAAACTGAATGTTCCAGTATACTTGCCGCTGTGATCGGGTGAGTTTTAATATTATGTAATCATTCATAAGATATGAATATATTTCTTTTTGAAGTTATACTGATTGTTTTTCCTATCTTGCTGGCATTTTCGTACAGTTGTAATGACGAAGGTGCCTATGCTGTATCCATCGGCATGATATCATCTCATGGAATCAGGAAATTGAAAGCCTCGAATGGATGATTTCATACTTTTCCTCTGAGAATACGAGTGTAATAGGAGTGTAATAGGTGCATCCGTCGACATAAGGGGGACTAGCTATATTTTATTAAGAGTTTTATGTATGTATAATTTCCAAAACGATATGTTGTGTCCCTGTGAATAAACTTCATGATACGATTCGCCTGCTCGTTCTGATCTCAACCCTTACAAAGTTCTTCCACATTCCCTCACTTCCAACAACTGAACATCCCAGCCATGATTGAGCTTAATTCCTCGTTTCAAATATTTTTTGTCCTGTAATAAAAGCCGCAAATATTAAGAAAATGATTGCTTGAAAAAAAAAAACGACTTGTATGCGTTTTGCATATTTATATGATTTAGAATGTATTTCCTTTTATATTAATTGAGTAAATTAAATGGATTAATAGATAAATAGCATTGATTTCATAAACGGTCGATTAAAATAGATAGGAGGGGAGTATCTAGTTGTTCAATAATCATAAATATATATATTTGGGCATTTAAATTGATTTTCAAACCAACATTCAGAGTTCAATGATTGAGTACCTCTTCAAATCTTGGTTGTGCCTATACAAGATATTTCCAGAGTATCTTCAAGACGTACAATTTGTCATTCAACTAGTTCTTGTCGGGTTGAAGTTCCACTCTGACACCAAAGTACTTCTTTTGCAGGGATCAAAGTGGGATTGTCCTTTTTAAGTCAAACATTAAATGCCAAAAATAAAGTTTATATAGCTTTGTCCCTGAATAAAATATATAGCTTTATTACTACTCCCTCCGTCTCAAAATACATGATGTTTTGATTTTCGTGGTAAGTATTTTGAGACAGAGGTAGTGATCGATGCTTACGTGGTAATGAAATTCTTGGGTTTAATAAAATGTATAACTTGTAAAACGATAATCAACAAAAAGAGAGTTCAGACATTTTAAGGTAAAATGAATGGAACATTGTTGCTCGAGTAAAATACGATTCGAGTGTTGTACCGATATCAAAGGTCGAGTATTGAGCAAGTAAAGATGGACAACTAGATCTGTTCATGCTATGTGTGATCGGCAAGCATCCCCTGCCTATACTACCCATTGGTTAAAGAGTGCAAACGAGATGAGGTTGAGGCGTTGAGCCATATTAAAGCGTAAAAGAGTTTCGAGTCATACATCGTCGTCTCTCTTTGTAGCCATAACTACGCTATTGATAGACGATCTATTTCAATCATCGATCTAGCCAACTAACGTTCCAGCATTAGTCGCTTTGTGAGAGAGGCTTTGTGATTATTGAGAGGTGTTTCAATTGATTCTAAAAATCGTCAATTTACATAGAACAATAGTAGCAGGGAGGTAACTATTGTTTTCCGAAACATAATAGGATAAAACTTTAGATAAATCACATCCAAAGGGTCTGTTTGCAATTAACCCAAAATATAACGAGCAAACCGCCATAAACTGTCGGAGGTCCTCTTTGTCACTCTCCTCCACGTATATATTTCTCTCTTAGCAAATCACTGAAAGCCTCTTTCTCTCTCTAGATCGATCGATCGATCTAACTTTCCTTTCTCTAGAACACGAAATCAATCAATTCAATTTTCAATCAAATCATGTCTCTCTCAATTTCCCAGATGAAGAGAGACCCAAAGAAATCAATGACCAGTTCTTCCTCTACAACATCATCGCGTAAGCTGGTGAGACTAATCCTCGTTCCTACTGTCAGCGCGCACGAAAGAAAGCAAATTTTCGTTTTTTTGATTTGATAAATTTTGGGTTTTTGTTTGTTTGTAGGCTTTGAGTAAGATTGCTTGTAATCGGCTTCAAAAGGAGCTTGTTGAGTGGCAGGTCAACCCTCCATCTGGATTCAAACGAAAGGATTCCGATGATATCCAGAGGTCAATTAATTACTCAATTTCGTTTGTTAATTTCTTGTATTTTGAAGGAATCTCTAATCGACTGTTGGAAATTTAGTGTAATTTTGTTCCCTGAGGTCGATTTCTGTTTGAGATTTGTTAATTTTTCTGATTTCTTAGGCTAAATTTACGATATTGTTTGTTCTGAGTGTTGAATTTTGATCAACAGGTGGGTAATTGAAGTGATCGGAGCTCCGGGAACTATCTATGCCAATGAAATCTACAAACTCCAGGTCGATTTTCCCGAGAATTACCCTATGGAAGCCCCTCAGGTTTGCATATAGTATTTACTATTGATAGGTCATCTTTCTTAATGTTTGATGATTTCCTCCTTACATTGTGGCCTTTGTACAGGTCATCTTTCTTAATCCAGCTCCGTTGCATCCTCATATATACAGTAATGGCCACATCTGCTTAGGTAATTTTCCGCCTTTCCATATAATTTATTGTTTTTCTTCATATGCACTAGTAATTCGTTTCACACTTCGTCGTCCTTATTTGTGATAAGGCTCATTTATGTACGAAACACTATAAAGTAAAAAAAAAAAAAAACCACTCTTTTCTGCCTCACACCTCTTTCTGTTTCTGTTCAAATGATTTGCCGAACATATTTCATTGCTCGATATATTTAAGAAAAATGAGAGAAACCATATGTTTTGGCCTTTATTTAAGAAGCTTTGTGAAGCAAGTTTACATTTTTTTGCTCTGTGTGGTAAACCGTTATGCTCTCTCTGTTAATGTAACCGCTTTAGCATTGGGAATCTTTATTTGAGGCATGGATGAGCAACTTTCTACATTGAAAGCTGAAATGGATTGTATTTGCATCTATAAATTGAAATTAACTTTGTCCAAACCATTTCTATTTGTGGCTGTTCTTGGAATGAACTCACTCATATTCTTTTTCTTCTGCATTATTCATCAAATTGTCTCTCTTTGACGGGTAAAACTTTATGGTTTCGTCGTGCTTCGCAGATATTCTGTGATCCTGGCTCATTTATGTATGAAGCACTTTGAAGTCAAAAAATACTCTTTTCTGCCTCACGCATCTTTCTGTTTCTGTTCAATTGATTTGCCGAACAAGTTGGATTGCTTGAAATATTTAGGAAAATTGAGAAAAACCATATGTTTAGCCTATATTTTTATTTTTTTGAAGTTATGTTTAGCCTTTATTTAATAAGCTTTGTGAAGCAAGTTTACATTTTTTCTGCTTTGTGGTAAATGCACTCTCTGTTATAGTAACTGCTTTTGCATTGTGAGCAGCTTTCAACATTGAAAGCTGAAATGGATTGTATTTGCCGCTATATACTGAAAGTAACTTTGTCCAGACCATTTGTATTCGTGGCTGTTCGAGGAATGAATGAACTCATATTCTTTTTCTTCTGCATTATTTATGAAATTATCTCTCTTTGCCGGGTAAGATTAAAACTTTTATGCTTTCGTCGTGCTCTGCAGATATTTTGTATGATTCATGGTCCCCTGCCATGACTGTTAGCTCTATTTGTATTAGCATTCTCTCAATGCTTTCAAGCTCGACAGTAAAGGTTAGTTTCTTATCACAACAAAATTATATAAGCAATCTTAAAGCTCCTTCAATTTAGATTACTTTTCATGTTCATGGAAAAGATGTATGGATTATTTTTCATGTTTTGGCCTTTTTTGCATGCAGCAACGTCCCGAAGACAACGATCGATATGTAAGGAACTGCAAAAATGGCAGATCTCCAAAGGAGACCAGATGGTGGTTCCATGACGACAAAGTATGATTTTTGCGAATCACCATCTTCTTGCAACCATTGCCTTGAATAACTAGAATAGGCGATTTCATTTTGCGTAAGGAGCAAGTATCAGCAAAAATAAATAGCATGCGGGAAAAAAATTGCTATTTATTTATTTATTGTCTGAAATCTGAATGCTGAATAAGAATTACTGTAAATGGGCAATGCTGGGTTATTTGTATAGGAAGAGTAAAAACCATTTTGTGTTAAATCAAAACTTTGTATCCTCTTGTTATTATATTATTATGCAACCATTAGATATATGATGCTATGTATGTAATTCTTCTGATAAATTCATTAGTGTTTTTAATTTTATGTTTACAATTTTCAAATAGAATTTCTGTGCTAGCACTAAGAATGTGTGACTGACTAGATTGTTTGGGAAAAAACTTGGGCGTGATTATGTAGGTACTTTACATGTCTTTCTATGCGTAAAGCGATTTTCAAATGGAATTTCTTTGCTAGCATTAAGAATGTATGTCTGGCTTGATTGTTTCGAACGTCTGGCTAGATTGTTCGAACAATAAACTTAGACGTCATTCTGTAGTTACCTTACATTACATGTGTTTCCCTGCATAAAATAATGGTAAATTTGATCAAATTGGTCAAATGTACTATCAATTCATGCAAAGAATCGTATGTAAGGTAGCTACGGAAATGCATGAAAGTCAAGTCCGATATAGTTTGAGACTTTCACCTTCGGGTGACCATACAACCAAGCAGACCGACTCGACGGAACAAACTGAATTTGATTGATTCGATCGGCTTAGTTTGTTTCATGGGTCAGATTGATTAGAAAAAGGTTTAAATTGATGGATTGAACAAAAATTGGATGAAAAATCTATCAAAACTGAGTGAAAGCAACTGAATTGCAACACGAAACCTGATTTTTGGGCTCATGTTTCTAAAGATTCAATGAACTCGTGAGGCAGAAAAATATCAAAGTGCTTTGCGGTTTGACAAAATTTTGCCTAATAAATTTCATGAGTTTATGAAATCATGAGTTCCTTTTATCACCTCGAATTTCAGCTCATGGATTGAAATAAAACTTGGTCCATAATTTTTCAACAGGTTCTAGATTAAATTTTTTTGGCACATAAAAGGCTTCTAGATTTATATCTTCCTATTGGATGTTGTCAGTTGACAACAACCCCTGTTATCGACATTTTGCCAAGGAACTTTAACTATAATGTTGATATTTTTAAAAAAGAATTTATGATTTTAATAATTTATTGTTTAAAATTCAAATAATTAAATACATGCATATCTTAATCGCTTTATTTTAATCTAAAAGTAAGAATTGTGCTTATATATTTCGAATTTAAAACCAACTCTTTGGCTAATAATTTCAAAGAAAGTAACTATTTGGTCCCTGTTTCAAACGTTGTTGAACTACATCGTCCCTCCAAACATAAAATGAACTAAATCGTCCCTCAAACGTTAACTTTTGAACTACTTAGTCCCTCGTCCGTTAGTGTCATTAAGTTTTGCCTACGTGTCAATTTTAGCCAATCAGAAAGCGACACGTGTACATGACGTGTTAAAAATTCCACATAGACTTATCGAACCGATTGAACCGATTTAAAACGAATTGATTTGATTTAAAACAGATTGAACCGAATTAAACAAATCGAACCGATTTGAACCGATGAACAGTGTCAACTTCTTCCTCACAACTTTCTCTCTCCTCCAGTTTCTCTCTCTACTGCTCAAATTCCGTTCTCACTATTCCGACCACCTCCGGCCACGTTCTTGGTACCAAAAGATTCCTCTATCCGTCACGAACACGATGGTACCGATTAATGACTCTAACTCGCTCTAATTTTCCGAATTCCCGAGTCAAAGTTTCGGTCAAATTTTATAAATCGTTCGAATTAGCCTAATTCCTTTTAACAACAAGTTCTTAAGGTTGTATAAAGGTTATATATGCCGGAAACGAAGTAAAACAACTAAAAGGAAGCTTCGAAAGTTTTACCTCAAATTCGACGTTTCACTCCGATCGTCGAGTTAAGCTCCAAGAATGGTACGGTTCGCTTTATACAACCTTAAGAACTTGTTGTTAAAAGGAATTAGGCTAATTCGAACGATTTATAAAATTTGACCGAAACTTTGACTCGGGAATTCGGAAAATTTAGAGCGAGTTAGAGTCATTAATTGGTACCATCGTGTTCGTGACGGATAGAGGAATCTTTTGGTACCAAGAACGTGGTCGGAGGTGGTCGGAATAGTGAGAACGGAATTTGAGCAGTAGAGAGAGAAACTGGAGGAGAGAGAAAGTTGTGAGGAAGAAGTTGACACTGTTCATCGGTTCGATTTGTTTAATTCGGTTCAATCTGTTTTAAATCAAATCAATTCGTTTTAAATCGGTTCAATCGGTTTGATAAGTCTATGTGGAATTTAACACGTCATGTACACGTGTCGCTTTCTGATTGGCTAAAATTGACACGTAGGCAAAACTTAACGACACTAACGGACGAGGGACTAAGTAGTTCAAAAGTTAACGTTTGAGGGACTATTTAGTTCATTTTATGTTTGGAGGGACGATATAGTTCAATAACGTTTGAAACAGGGACCAAATGGTTACTTTTGCCAATTTCAAAGTCAAAGATATATTATATATCTAATTTCTTGCTTGACTAATCAACTAAACAATATAATATAAGTTTTGCCTCGTTCAAAATCATTTCATTTTCATCTTCTCTTACACATTAGGAATTTTCAACCAAAAGCACGTTTCATTCCTTTCACCATGAACAACAAAGTTAGCCATCGGAGAATCAAAACGAACGGCATTTCGCTACATGTGGCGGAGCAAGGGACCGGACCTCTTGTACTTCTCCTCCATTGCTTCCCGGAACTTTGGTATTCATGGCTTTACCATATCCGTTTCTTGGCAGATCGCGGCTTCCATGTCGTCGCGCCGGACTTGAGAGGCTACGGCGACTCGGATGCTCCTCTTGATCCCAGCTCATACACTCTATTCCATCTTGTTGGTGACATAGTAGGGCTTATTGACCATTTTGGAGAAAAGCAGGTTCATTTCATTTAAGTCCTTAATATTTTGATATCAAGTCTATATTATCCTTAACGTTTTGTTTCATTCATAATTGTGTTGTTAAATATGTATAAAGGCATTTGTGGTGGGAGCCAACATGGGAGCAGTTGTTGGATGGCATGTAAGCTTATTCAGACCAGACAGAGTGAAAGCTTTTGTTCCCTTATGTGTCCCTTACTTCCAAAGAGATCCAAACATTTCTTTCATTCAAAATTACCGACAAATTTATGGCGATGGATTCTATATGTGTCAATTTCTGGTAAACCACTTTCGCAATCAGAAAATACATACAAATCACTCTTTATCACGTGGAATTTTCGAGATCCATAAGAATTTTTTTACATTACTATGTCCTAAGGGAATTGTGAACCTTGATGGAAATGAATGAAATAGATATTTTATATTATATGGGTCTAAATATTATGTGTGTTGATATATGATACGCACATGTAAAAATGATGACGTGCCATACACTATGTACACAAGAATTTTTCAAATGTTGATGCAATTTAGAAAGTAATTGGTTTTTTTAAGATTATAGCCTTGATTGATTAAAATGAGTTGTGACATTCCAAGCCAGTTTTTATCTTTTTTCTGGAATCAAACCGGAAATCGATTCAAAACAAGTTGTTCGTATATATAAGCTTGTGATTTTGGTGGTAAACTGAACAGGAACCAGGGAGAGCTGAAAGAAGCTTTGCAAGATACGATTATTTGACGATAATGAAGAAGTTTTTGCGAATGACGATGACTTATACTTTGGACAGCATCTCCTGGTATGGAAGTAATTGATTGTATGGAGACACCATATGTGTTGCCAACATGGACTAGTGAAGAGGAACTTCAAGTCTATGCTGACAAGTTTCAAGAATCTGGTTTTCTCTGGTGCTCTCAACTATTTCCGAGCTATTGAAAGTAAGCCTAATAAAAAAAAAAATCCTTTTTTTTTGCTTCTTACACGAGTAAAGATATCGGAGAAGTTCTTGTGTATACCACACCACTACTTAGACATGATTATCAGAACTTTTGACATGTGCAATTTTTGGAATCTATAAGATAATTAATTTATTTATAATACCCCATTAGGAGTACCTTCACAAATGAAGCGTAGGACGTATATTTGAATGTTCACTCGGGGTAGCGAGAGTTCTACAAGATATATAGGCACTATCGAATAGCACCTTGAGATGAGAGATGTGAACAAGAGGCTTCTAGAAAACTAGTGTTTTTCTGAATGATGAATTAGGTCCCAAATATTACACGGTCAAATTATGATATGCATGTATAAGTGCTGATATAATCCTTATAATAACAGGAACTGGGAGCTTCTTCGACCATGGCAAGGATCAAAAATTACAGTGCCGGCAAAGCTCGTAATAGGTGATAAGGATTTAGGATTTGAAAGCACGATGAAGTACATTCAAGGAGAAGATTTTAAGAGTCTCGTACCAGATCTTGAAGTTACAATTCTCCATGGACACCATTTTATACATTTAGAGAAAGCTCAAGAGGTCTCCCAAGAAATACTCTCCTTCTTCCTAAACTATTTGTCTAACAATTAATCTCCTTCTGGTTGGGATAAATTTTTGTCATATATAGTTGGTGAATTTAAAATTGTCGTATAGTTATTTGTCTAACAATTAATCTCCTGGTTGGGATAAATTTTTGTCATATATAGTTGGTGAATTTAAATTTGTCGTATAGTTACTTTATGTGAGCTACCATCCATTTGATGTAGTGTAGCGGAATTTGTCCGTTTGGACATTACCGATGAATGAGTTGTGCCTTTTGCCGATTATCAAAAAAGAAAAAGATTAAACTTCATTTTGTGGAGAACAAAATAAGGGATATTACGGAAACAAAATAAGGGATATTACAGAATCAATGTATATATTAACAAAATTTGTAGTGCTATTCACATAAATGTGATGGAATTAGTGATAAATGTCATAAAAGAATGTAAAAAAATGCAAAATTTTGGACAGAAAATATTGTCATTGATCCTTTCTTGCCGGTCTAAGAAACTTCAAGACGTTCTCATAGACGATAAAAGTTATTGCTGAAGCCGGAACGTTTTTCAAGAGGTTTGGAGTAATGCCTTTGTAAAAACCTCGAATGCCCTCAAACCTGCAAAGTCAAATGATGAAAAAGGAATCAACTTTAGCGAAGAGGACTATACAACAACAACACAAACCTCGATTCCACGGAGTGGAGTCGGCTATATATATATGTATCCTCTCGTTTAAGTCCAAGCGCAATGTGTAGCTCATATGCCATATTATTTGCAAAAGCATACGAAATTTCAGTCTTCTCCAAGTTTTAACATTACATGAAATCTTAATTCTATGTTAAATATCAATCTCACCGTTTTGTCTCCCTGACTACATGCGAACTATCCATATTCTTGGGTTGCCATCGGTATTTGGCCGTTGCTGCAAATAGAAACAATACTATTATGATTATGCACAGTGATTTCAGTTTAAAAACTAGACTCGCAAAATAAAAAATTTAAAATGGCATCTCAAGTAGCAACTTAAAGTCTAACAAAATAAGAAGTCAAGAGTAAAATCTCAGCCAGCATTCAGAATTTTCGAAAGTGAACGACAAGTTTTCAAAGATATAAAAATGGGTTTACCTGCAAGCGAGCTCGAATAACCTGAAAATACACAACCCAACTAGATTTAGATGCAATGATGATAAAAATAGTGGAATAAGCAGAACATCATACTAATTACAATTAAATAGAACTTAGAAGCACTAACCTGAAATGGGTATGTCACAAGAATGGCGGCAACTTTAGAAGACCCGCCCAGAATAGCATAATCAACTGAGTTCGTGTCATTACATGAATAATTTAAGAAGATAATTAAAAACTCTGAATAAACTTTAAAGCCACAGAAAATAAAAACAACCTAGTATTTACTTTGTAGTAAAAATAGAAGCTTTTGAAACACAAGGATATTTCTGGACTATGAAACTAACGATCTAATAAAGCTCTACCATGTAATTCAAATCCCCAACAAAAAATGAAAAAGGACTCTTAAACACTCTCACTTGAAGCTTACCAGCAGATCACCAGTCTTATCAGAATCAGGCTTCCTTCTTCTAGATTTGAAATCAACGATAACTTTACGGAGCTCTTCATATGCTGTGAATTGAATAGCACCATGAGAAACCTGAGGAAGCAACAATAATCATTAGTCGTGTTGTTGTGAGTTGTGAACACTTGTAGATATTCATAAATATTGTATTTGTTTAGCAAATAGCTATCACATCTACTTGGTTAGACATTTTTAGCACTGGTGAAGATCTCGAGGACGAGGAATGGAGAAAAGAACACAAACAGCATAACATACCAGAAAAAGACCTGGACCAATCCCTTTATATAGGGCCCTTAGTCCTTCCTCCCTCATTATGGTTCGGATTGCATCTAAAATGCACAAAAATGAACAATAATAATACTTTGTCATTTATCAGGTAGAAGCCTTTGAGAAATGCTAATGAATGATCATCTATGACACAATATGTGACATGAATAGGTAATAAGAACATTGCGGTATACTTGAAGCCACAAACCAAATATGAAAATTTCATAGAGGTAACCAAAATCAGGTGAAAGTATTGGGTCTAAAATGCTGTTTTACTAAAGTTATTTTTTATTATCAAACGCATTACTTGCAATTGTATATTTTTAATCCATTTCAGAGATATGTTGGCAAGCACAGCATTACTGACCTTTAAATTAAAATCAACATGGACCTAGATCAATGAAGAAGTGACAAACATTTAGACACGCTTGATAAGATTGCTCATATCCATTGTCAAAGTTGATGTGATTTTCTATAGCCTACAGGAGGGGGAAAAATTTCTCAGCGGAGAACAGCATTAGAAAGTTAAGATAAGAGGGAACCTGACCATAAATCCCTGAGTATGGCCGCGTTTGATGAAGGGGAGTCTGAAGCTGCAATCTTGTCTTAACAAGCCAAATAGGATTTGTGCACAAACAAACCTGAAAAAATCAAGATACATGTTAACAATTAAACATAACAAAATCCTATGTTTAACATATACTGGGATTTGCTAGATCATAAATTATTGAAATCTATCTAATACATGAAAGCATCTCACTTTCCGGCATTTTAGTAGTTCAGACACTCACCAACCTCCTGCTTCGGCAGCAGAAGCAAGATGGAGACCAGCACTCAGCTTTTCCTCCCCGTTTCTCGAGTATCTTTGTTTGGCTCTGCCATAGCTGAGAACAGGAAACCCATAAATTTATATTCTAGATTGAAATTGCAGGCACAGAAGACTAACAGGAAGGTTTCGAAGATGTTTCATATCATGAAATTTATATTATACTCGATACAAACTACTCAAACAAAGAACAAAACATACGATAACAATCAAAATCCCACTTACAAGAAGAAATACAAAGCCCAGGAAACACTTGATCCCAGAACAGCTGGACAGAATCCTGCGTAAAGCCCTCTTAAACCCTGTAACACAGAATTGGGGAGTAATCAATTTCACGCATTTTCCAAGACGTCCGATTTAGACTCAAATTCAATAAGCATGAGCTTAGAATTGTATAATAACATCAAACAATGACAACATTTAGTATCATAAAGTCTAAAACTTGAGCAGCAAAAGAAGAAGCAGCTTAGAACCTCATAGCGAGCAATGGTTGAAATAGCCTGTACAGTGTTCTTATAACGTGGGAAGATTCATCACTCGACCATCGTTGACTGCTCATCCAATCAAAATTGGAAACAATAGAAATCAAACAAAGGATCCAATTTGAATTTTAAAGCGAAATACTGCAAAATGAATAGAAGGGGTTGCAAGACCTTGAAATCTCGTACGGACAACATCGAGAGGATGTACTGAAGCGACGGTGACGAAACCAGCGACGGCGCCGGCGGTGGCTCTTTCCCATTGCCATTTGGAATCAGACTGAGGACGCATGCTTTTGACTTAGCTGTGGTGGAGATATGATTATCATTTCATTTTGAGTTTACGATTTGTAAAGCAATGAAAAGCCAGCGAAGACACAGTCGGCGACCGATTTGATTCGGCGCCGTGCGGTGGTTGCTTTTGCTTTGCTTCACTGAAATTTCTGTTAAGCTGTAGTTTACCCGCCATGTGGAATTCATTACTCACTCATGGGCCCTTTTCTGGGCCCCAATTAGAAATAAGGCCCATTTTCTTAAAGCCCAATGAATAGTTTGACTTACTCATGGACTGGACTGAAGGACCCTTTCATGATGACGATGAAAATGAAACTACGATCGAAGGCGAGCCTTACCACAACCAATAAAGTTGGTCTTTTATCGCCTGAAGGTTATGGCTTTGAAAACAGTCTCATTATAATTGTGAAGGGAAGATTGTGTATTACGATATCCTTTCATCCTTAAAGCGGGAGTCTTAGGACATCGGATTTGCCCTTCACGAGTCTGATAGTGAATTCTAAAATAGAGACGGCAATATTTAACAAGAGATGCTAGGGGAATTGGTCAAGACTTCAAAAATATGGCGTTGGGAGAGAAATGCAAAAGAAATGAAGAATACAGTAATGAAGCTTGCAAAGCAAGTTATTTCCCAAATATTACAAAGGGAGTATCATTTGCTTGGCAAGGAGGTTAACCATATCAAGGAACAATCAAATGTTGATAACTCTTTAAAGAGAATTGAATTAATCATCACTCAACAGAAACTAGTTCTACAAAATGGTGTTTGTAATCACCAAGAAAGCGGAAAGACAAATTTGACAAAATCTGAAACGCGACTCTTTACAGCGTTTTATAGATATTCTGCACCGTGGAGATCCCATCATTGGCTCCAAATTTCAGCAGGAACATGAACAAAATCAGTATTCCTTGGGCATTCCACTTTTTCTCCAAAATATATCTAAAAACAAAAGTGGAAACCACACCAATCAAAATGGAGTCCTATATTTCACCAATGCAACAATCTAAAATAGCACTAGAATAGGTAACATTTGTATCGGATATGATATAATCTTGGCAGTTCTCATTTACGAAATGCCGAAAACCCATAATCTTGTCAACCCAACAGTCTATAATTGCACTAAAACAAGTAACATTTCTATAGGACGTGATATCATCTTGTCATTTCTCAATAAGAAACGCCAAAACCCTCACAAATGAACTTTATGATGAACCATAATCTTTTGTCAACCCAACAGTCTAAAATTGCACCAAAACAAGTAAAATTCCTATAGAACATGATAATAATCTTCCCGCTTCTCATCTACGACACGCCGAAAACCTCACAAATGAACTTCGTGAACCGTAATCTTTTGTCAACCCAACAGTCTAACATTGCACTAAAACAAGTAACATTTCTGTAAGACATGATACAATCTTCCCGTTTTTCATTTACGAAATGCCAAAAAACCTCACGAATCAACTTTATAGTGAACCATAATCTTTTGTCAACCCAAAAATTGTACTAAAACAAGTAACATTTCAATAAGGCATGATATAATCTTGCCGTTTCTCATTACGAAACACCAAAAACCTCACAAATGAACTTTATACTGAACCATAATCTTTTCGCCAACCCGAAGAGAATACGAACTATGACATTTCATAAATTCTCAAAAACGAATCATACATTCTTCCCAAACAACTACATTATTAAATCTTCTGATCAACATTGACCAAACTATGACGTCTAAATCCTAAATTCACTAAACTACGAAACCAAAGCAGCAAAAAATTTCGGATGTTTCGATATCAGTTACCTATTCTCTCCGACTCCTCATTCCATCGAAACTTTTAGCTCCAACATCGGTTAACTTCTTCATAATAATCTCAGCCTCTTCCTTAGTGACTCCTTTCTTCAAAACAGTCGGAGCCTTTTCCACTAAATCTTTAGCCTCTTTTAGCCCCAAATCAGTAAACCCTCTAACTTCCTTAATCACCTTAATCTTCGCCGCCGAATCAAACCCATCTAGCTTCACATCGAACATGGTCTTCTCAGCCTTCTCAGCAACGGCAGCGCCGCCGCCTCTACCGCCTCCCGGCATTGGACCGAATCCCATCCCAGGCATCATTACAGCCATTACCGGCATCTCGCTGACGTTTAACTTTTTCCGAAGGACTTCCGTCAAGTCCATGACTTCAAGCAGAGTAAGGCCGGAGATTTCATCGACGATCGCGTTAACTTCATCTGACGGTTTCACGGCTGTTTGCGTGCAGAAATGGCGACCGAATTTGGGGATTTCGGGATTTGGGGTCTTGTGAATTCGGGATAATTGAGATGAAATCAATCGTAAATTTCTCATTTTTAATGTAATTAAGATATTCTTAGACAAATCGTTCTGAGCTGAGTTGACTCAGTGTTTGTTCATAGCTTCTGAATCAAAGCCTTTTGGAAAAAAAAAACGATAAACCCTAAAATTGACAGTGTCACTGACAGACTTTGTGGGTGTTTTTATTTAATGCCCTTTGATGTTGGATGGAATTACTAAAATGTAACGGGCTTTTATGGGCCTAATTTGTTATCCTTTTGGAAATTGGCTTTTTCAATTTGAGTTTTGGGCTGTCCTTTTGTAATGAACGATTCGTAATCGATTCATTTTTCGCTTGAAGTTTTTGAGATTGATGAGTGATTGGTTCGATAGGAAAGGACCGAAATCGAACCGGAACCGATTGACTTCCATTCTAGTTTTAAACCTGAACTTTTTTTCAAGATGATAAATCATTCTCTCAAATCAAATCTCAATCGAATTTTAAGTGAATTTGAAAAGTGTTTGATAGGGAAATAGGCTAAGGGGCAAACGTAGCCCGATCAATCTTCCATCGACCAATCATGGATATCCAATGGGGTGCCAGCCCAATGAGACTCAATTGGCGTGGCTCGAACCGCCTCACACATAATAAGTAACCTATTTTAATTTGAAATATTCGGAAAGAGTCAAGTCATATACTATATTGGACACGACCCAACAACTATAAAGCATCCCAAATATTCCATCCATTTATTTTTGTTTGTCAAAAATTTTAATTTTACCAAATCAAGACAGTGAATAAATATCTATTTATTAACTAATTTATCTCTAATAATTAATTTTGATCTATTCCATACTAAACATTTGAACGGTCATTAAAAATTATAAGATGGTAAAGATCCATATTAATTTTATAAATAAATAAATATTTTAAAAAAAATTTTAAATATTTTAAAGGTAAAAGAATAGCCTTGATGGAAAGAGTAAAGTGCCAAAATTCTCTTTAGTAAAGCATTTTACATTTGCCATGAAAAGCACAAATCCCTCTTAATATGGCAATAATTATATTATAACCTTTAAAAAGACGAATCTACATTAACCTAAATTCTAGATAAGCATCAATTATGTTGGACCAAAAACCAATCACGACACAATTATTAACATTTTTTTCACCATGTTGCCATGTTGTTTTAAAAGAATTAGAATTTTTCCGGTACTTAAATTATTGGTTTTAGTTTTAAAACATCCTATCAAATTGATTTTAAATAAAGAATCATTAAATTGGTTCAAAACTGTCGGTTCCGACTTTAAAATGTAAAGCTGGTTTTAAATAGATAATACCTATTTGGGGTTTTAATCGTGGGATCAAATAGTGGATGTTATCGATAATATCCACGTTTTTTGTGCTTCGACACTAGTTTAGAAATTAGATTTTCATCTGAAAAATTAGCTAAGTTTTCATCCGAAAATTGTCGTCGTGTTAAATTAACGATGTTTCAAAGGACAAACACGGTACTGCTTGTCGGTGCACCTGTAATCCCAGCTAGGAGAGATTACAAGCACATATAGTGCAAGTAGAACAAAATAGAACAAACACAGCAATAGAACTAAGATCTTGTAACTAAAAGGATGTTGTGCAGATGATTTGATTCATTATGAGGCTAAATGTTGGAATCTAAAGTGTTTGGATCCTAAAATCTAGTTTAGTTTCAATTTAGTACTAAGGTTTTCTCACCAATACAACCAAAATATAAAGCTATTTGAAACTGTAAAAACAAAAGTGATGAACTTTTAAGAAAATTGCAGATCTGTCTTTCATTAACCTAAAAGCTCATAAACAGAAAGAGTAAAGTTAAGGACTTTATATACTGATCCTAAACCACCCTAGACGTCATAAAGTTTGATTACAAAATACTGAAAATGCAGAAATTACATGTAGGAAATTTTAGATTAAAAGTGTTTTTGGGACCACTTCTAAGAAAATGCCACCTAATATTGTTTACTCGACCATTTCTTGCTCTCTACTTCTTCTTTCTTCTCAGATTAATCCTATCAAGTGAAATGTGACTGGTAAAAATGCAGCAGTAACATTCTTCTTCTTCTTCTTACAATCAAATCAAAATCTGTAGAAATGCTTCAGTTGTTGACTTTGGAGTTGACCTTTTGTTGCAGCCATGACAGATCGAAATAACCATTGCCGAAAGTTTCTAAACACTACACTAAATGATTCTACAACTTCACTTCTTCATTTTCTTAACTGGAAATTAAAAAGGACTATTGGACTTGTTTGAACTTAAACTGAAATAAGCTAAAACAGCAGCCATTTTCATCTTCTCATGTTGCAATCTTGTAGAAACTTCCATAACAACTTCCAAATGCATAATGTAGCTTGACTGAATCGAAAGGAACAAGAAAAATGGCCAGCATACAAAATCCCCAATTCTGACAACAAAACCCAGAACTTAAGTTGATCGAGCATACATTTTATTCTTTACTAGATAATTGCTAAAATTGACTTCATAATCAGATTGAGAGAATCAAGTCGACCATAAATGGCCTTTTGAATCATCAAAATCCATCAAGAATAGCAAAAGATAAGCTAACTCTAATTATTCGGAAGAGAGAGAAAACTTAGCAATGAAACAGTAACCTGAAACCCTAGGCAAATTGGGGCTTTTCGATCGGTTGATTTGCGAAGCAATTGAACACAATGTCGTTGTTCCTGAGGTTGGCACGATCATTTCCAGCTATGTCACGACCTTCGCAAATCGAAATTTTCGGCCGGTGGAATCTAAATTGCATTTCTGGCTCGACTGGTTTCAGAAACTTCAACAGCGTCCCTGACTTTTTTCTTACACAGACACCAAGGTCCTCAAGTTTTTTTCAGTGTGCCATTTCGTCCTCCATAGACAACTTAACTTCATCTTCTTTAATCTTCCCTGCATCATCCTTAACCGATCCAGTCTTGATTCCCTTCATTTCAGAATCATCTAAAACACATAGGAGAGCCTTGACAAAAGCATTGATCCCCGATTTTGATGGCCTTTTCATTGTATTTTTCTATTTCTTCAGCTGCAAGCTTCCTTTCTTCTTCTTTCTTGACAAAAATTTATTCTCTTCAGAACAAGCCAATCCTTCAATAAATTGTTGGAATGCAGGCTCAGCTAAACAACCTCTTTCAACACTGTTAATCTAAGTTGCATATTAATTTGAAAAATACTTTCACGATAAATTTAGAACTAACCAAACGTCCAAATCCTCATAATTTCTTTCAATTTACTCACAATTCAAACATCCAATTTCCATTAACACACAAAATAAATAGCTACTCACAGTCACAGGAATTTACTTGGTTTAATACCAGACACAGACCAAAGAAGCAAAACAGAAAAACATAATTAACACATGAGACATACAAGATTAACATAATTAACAAAAGCAAAGTTTAATCGTCCCATCTTAATTTCTGTTAATCCTCCTGCAATTCTTCCTGATCTCTCCTCTAGACCCAGTCAACGGTGAGATTAAGCTCATCTTAACCATAGATTTCGCAAATTGCTCGAAAAACGCCTCATTGTTATAAGCATATTTCTTCACAAGCTCGGCCGAACCAGAATTCTGAGTCAATAAAATTTGGTCGGAGCTCAATAGACCTTGTAAGCTAACAAGTTCTTGAAGTAGTCGTTATTGAATTTTGCAGGGCTGACGTAATCAAGGAAAAATAGGTTTTGATCTCCACCGGATTTAGGGCATCGTGTTTTCAACTGAGATGCATATTTCTGATCTAGTGTGAAATCCGGCTGGCCATTTCCGGTTTGGTTGTAAAGTCTCTGTCTGAAACTTGTACACCTTGAATTTCCAATTGTATGGCTCCCTATAAACCAAATGATTTATTTTAGTAAGAATTCCTAATGTAGGTCTTCAAAAAAAAAAAAATTGATACCAAATTAACCGAAAATTGAACCCGAAAATGAATCCAATCCAAAACTCGGTGTCTAATACTTTTAAAAATTTTAAATCACGTCGATATTTGTATTCAAATCGAAACGAATTTAGATTCGGATGCTCTGATCATAATGTAATCGATCATTATTGATGTTAATATTTGACGGAATATTTACCGAGAGAGCAACCATATCGACAAGATTAAGGCCTTGTAGCTTAAACTTAGTAAGAATGGTTTGGAAAGTGTTGTTAGGAGCAGGAATATTGTTGTTAGAGCCACTCAAGCTAGCTCCCAATGAATCTCTTCTTCCCAATGGAACTACCCAGCTTGGTCCTCCTGTCTGCATCATAGAAATAAAATTGAAATTAATCCTTTGTAGTACTAAACCTAAAAAATATTTGCCCTTTTTGGAAAATTTTATATATTTATCCGAAAAAAGTTGTAATATTGTGACATGAACTGACCAAAACAGTGGAGTCTCTGGCAGCTAGAGCCAAAATATCAGCACAAGAGACAATATGAGGACACTCTTTCTCTATAGCAGATTTGATCTCGTCGATGACTTCAAATCCTCTAGCCCGAGTTTCGATTAGGGTTCGATCTTTTCTCACTGAGAAATTTTCCAGTGTTGTCTAGTAATATAGATGCATCACACCCCTGGCAAAAAAGAAAAAAATTAACAACATTATTATCACCATTCGAATTAACCCAATAATAATTTAGAGATTTGCACAAGGATAAATTATTTTTTTTTTAGACAGACTTATTTCTTTCTTTGTCGATAATTATCATTTAATATTCCGTTTTTTAAGAAATCCTATACATATTATCCTTTATTAAAATAAGAATAAAAAATCGGATACTAGAACTAGGCGTGTTCCAATGATTAAGACATTTCCTCTAATATAAGGGCACGAATTCAATTCCTATTAAAAATATCCAAAATTAAGAAATAAGAATGGCACTTTTTCTAGCAACTCTGTAACTCAGTAACTGTCAAGTTTAAGACATCAACGGACGAGCTCTTAAGAAACTTGTATGAAATCTACCATTTTTATTATAAATTTGTGTATGAAAATCTTGTTTAATTACCTTAACAAAGCAGTCATGGAAATGGAGCCTGAGCAAAGAAGCAGCCATCCTAGTTTCGCGAGCGACGGCTTTCGCAACGACGGAGTAGACAATCTTCTCGATGTTCGGGCACGAATGGTCGTAAAACTGAGGGTAAAGATAACCGGTCGGGTTGGAGAAGCAGAGAGGAGCAAATGCAACAAGAGAAAGAACAGAAAAAAGCTCATTGACTGAGCCATAGCTTTAATAATTTTGCCTTTGTGAAACCAAATGTTATGAATTAAGAGAAATGTTATCACAAGTTATAAGTTGCTATGATGATTTTTGAGTTATGGCAAGTTAGTATTTATATAGGAGTATAAAAGAGAATTTTATTATAATAATTTTAAAGAATTTATAAAGAAGAATTATAATAAATTAAAAAGAATTGTGGAGTGGGTAGCTTACTATGTATTAGCTAGCTTAACTTTACAATAATAGAAAACTTTGGATTCGGTATAGTGAATTCTTTTTGGATAAGTAAATTAACCTGTTCTTCATCACGAGCATATATATAGTTTTATTTTATCCTAAAGTGAGAATTATAAGCATAGTAGTAATTACAAGAAAAAATTGTCACAATTAGTATTATCCAATGAGGGCATGTTTTATTATAATAATGTTTCAGTCACTTATTTTAGAGTTTTTCTACAAGAAGTTCTTGTGTGCACATGAAGATGAATCACTAGTCGAAAGTTGATGATCATGAAAAGTTTTTTCCGGCAGCAAACCATCAAACCTAACCGGTAACCAGAGTTTGCCGGTCAATCGATCGTCAAAGTTTATCGAAATATTCGTTGACCCATCGCCGAAGCTCGCCGATGTTTGCTTACCATTTAATTGTCAAAAACTGTCGCTTAAAGAATATTTTTTTTGAAACATTCTAATACGTTGAATATTAGTATCATTTATGATTATGAATTTTCTCTCCATTTATGGCTTTGGTGTCGTATAAAAATTGAAGTGTTGCAGAAGATGAAAACAAAACTATAGAAAGAAAAAACAAAATTGAACTAAAGTGAGATCTCTTGCTTACCTGCTCTGTGGAAAAAAATATGTGTATCCATAATATCTAATAATTAATTACTTTACCATAAAAAGTGAAAAAATAATTATCATATATCGCCATTGAAATTGACTTCCAGTTAATACCGAAGGTCTAATAATTATTCCAAATATGCTTACATATATATAGTACCTGCAGCTGCCATTTTATTCCAACTTGCAAGCTAGTTTAAAATAGAAGAAAACTATATAGCACTATTTACCAACTCATAGTGAAAAATTGATCAACTAATTGATTAAGAGTTTTACTATTTGTCTCATAAATATATATTTTTCTAAATTAGATTATAAAATTAGAAGTTATTATAATTATAACTCAATCATTATTCTGAACTATTAAAGCATGCA
This sequence comes from Rutidosis leptorrhynchoides, assembly GCF_046630445.1. Lineage (NCBI taxonomy): Eukaryota > Viridiplantae > Streptophyta > Magnoliopsida > Asterales > Asteraceae > Rutidosis > Rutidosis leptorrhynchoides. The sequence continues at coordinate 77,572 of NW_027266891.1, read as the reverse complement.
TCCATGGGCGATCTTACAGGGATCTATCTAGCTGTATCGATTGACATATTAACTATTATTAACAATTCGGACGCGCACACCACGGCATGACCCAATTGGTGAGCGTCTCCTCTTTTATTCGTGAGGTGAGAGATTCGAATCGTGTAATCCGTACAATTATAATGTAATAAAAAAATAATTCGGATGCCCTGCTTGTCATCAAAATCTCTTATCAAAAGCTCTTAATATATATTGCCTAAACATTATGTATTTTGAGAGGAAAAGAATAGTCATGATACTTAATTTTTATTTTAGGAATCAAAAGCTCTTGATATATACTGTCTAAACATCATGTATTTTGAGACGAAAAGAGTAGTCATGATACTTGATTTTCATTTTAGGGATTTAGTCTATAAAATTAAACTATTGTTGCAGCCTTCAATTTCTACTCTTTTTGCGTTTCACCAATTGAGGAAGCACAATCGGTTCGCCGATTTTCTCTAAAATAAGAATAAATGGACAAGACGGATTGTCCCTCCTAAAAACAATATGCCATTTTCGACGAGTATTGATATTTTATTTTATTTTTGATTGACGATACGACGAGTATCGATTATAATAAAGTCCCCCTAGCTATTTAGGGAAAAAATTTATTGAAGCATGTAGTTTTTCAACCTATATATTACTAGTTCGATAATTTGTCAATGCAAAACTAAAACTAAACATAAAACTAAAATAAACCATAACTAAACTTACAAGGAGCTTAATTATAAATTTTAATATTTTTGATATATACATTTCTTTTTATGGATATCTCGACAGAGATATTGTCAAAAATCTAACATAGGGGATTAAGAAACCTTAACTAAATCACTATTAGTCGGTTTGTCTGTATATATAGGACATATGCATACCAACTTCTTCTTTTTATGTAACAACTACCTTTTCTTTGTTTGTTTATAATATTATACTAATACTGTATATAAACTCTTAACTTTTGACTATGATCATATTGGTAAGCACTCAACTATCCTACTAATCTCATTTTTAGTTCATTCGTTGAGCCCCTCCCTCTTCCGTCAGGGGAAGGGTTCGAGTCGTGCAGTCCACACAAAATTATAATGTAATAAAAAAAATCTCATACGGGCATCTGGCTCCTTCAACTTCACTTTCAATCATCCAGCTCCCTAAACTTCAATTTTGTATGCACTGTTACTCCTTCCCGTTAGAAAATCCGACGCAATACTTAACGGCTAATTTTCTCACTAACAGTCTGCTGACTTGACAATTTCAAATGCCACATCGATCATCGAGCAAGTATAACGTCGAATTTTCTAACGGATGAGAGTAGCAACGCACATGAAGGCAAAGTTCAGAGAGTTAGGATGAGACGAACATGAAGTTGAAGGAGTTAGCTAGGAAGGATTAGTGAGATAGTTGGGGAAGGACTAGTGTGATCATCACTAAATTTCATAAACATTTTAGAATGGCAAATAACCATTTGGTCCCTGTTTTCAAACGTTTTTGAACTGGTTAGTCCCTCCAAACATAAATCGAACTAAATGGTCCCTCAAACGTTAATTTTGAACTACTTAGTCCCTCGTCCCTAACGGACGTTAAGTTTTGCCGAGCTGTCACTTTCAGCCAATAAGAACTTGACACGTGGACATTACGTGTAAAAAATTGACAGCTAGACTTTCTTATCCCGGTTTAGAATATCCTGGTTATAATCGAACCGAATCGAACCGAATCGACTTCCGAATCAGACCATGGCGGTGTCTTTCTTCTTCATCATGATCTTTATTCATTGAACCGGAATCATCATCTTGAAACGAGAAATGACAATTTGCTTGATCAGAATCAGAAATCGGAAGCGAACATTGAATATCCAATTGATTTTAGGTAAATTCAAAACGAGACTCACCAGATCTCGCGTTCGTTTCAAAGACGCGCTACTGACAGAAGAAGACGACTCGTCAGTACTCGAAGAACTCGTAGCCGGTGGCGGCTGAGTTGTCGAAGCCCATGGCGGCACCACTTGATTCTCTCCTTCCTCCTCCACATCATCGCCGCCATCATCCTCCAAATCTCTTTGCTCTTGTTGTCGGCGACTGTCGACGCACCTATTGCAAACCGACCCCGTGTGACCTAACTTTTCACCGGAAGCCGTCCATGTGCTACCAGAAGACTCTTGGAGTGTCTCGCCACCAGAAAATTGGCGGCGTGTACTTTAGCATCGCACTCCCAGCACAAACTGGAGTCGTCCGATTCACAGTAGGTTTTTGCTGCATATTTACAGAGCTCACACTTGTTCGTATCTGCAAAATTTCGTTTTCAGATCTTCTTCTCTCTATAGGTTTTGAGTGAGTCTATTCTTGATGATTGTGTTATGAGAAATCAAAAAAAAATTTCAAAACCCACTTGTATTAAGGCATCTTCTTCTACCTCTGTGGATATCTCTGTAACTAGTAAACCTCCAAAGGTGAGACCTTTCCTCTATCCTTTTTAGTTATTTCTTTTGTAAAATGGGGCTGCACGATTGTTTACTGTTTATGTTAATTTAGAGATTAACATTTTATGCTCTAGTAGTGTTTCTAACTGATTTCACCAGGGAAGCTTGAACTTGTTTGTTTCTCAATTACGATAAATGGTGATGTTAGTTTCTGTATTTGAAAAAGAAAACTAAAAGGTCTTCCATTGAGCTTATTGCACTGCCGTATGGAATCATGATCATCACATCTGTTGTGATTGAATTGATATTGCTGTTGAGTCACATTCTTTATGATTAGTCGATCACACTGCATAGCACCACTTTGAATGTGTTTGGTAATTAGATCAGGTTTTGTTTCAGACTAGTAATTGGCAATGGAAATTTAAGGAGAATAGTTTAATTTAATTTGGGAATGTTATGTGGTCGTTTTATATATTGACAGGCTATAATTGTGATTTTCGGAGGCTTTTGGAGGAATAAAAGCTCATCGATTTCGATTTGGCGAGAGACAGGTGGTCGGGATGTACGGAAGTGCCGAGGCGGCGGCGGCGGTGGCTATGGAGGTTTTCAGACCAGCCGTCGATTGCAAAGAGAATTTTAAGTTAATTGCAAAGTGCCTCGTGAAAGCTTTGATTGGGTTCAGCAGAGCGTATGCTGTTTTTGAGTGTTTCGACGACGACGTTGAGGGTTTAAAGGTTGGTGGGCAATGGTGGCTTGGTCGGGAGTACTGGATTTGCGGCGGAGGAAGGTGTAGAGACGATGACGGCGATCTTGTCGAGAGTATATATAATTTTGGGAAATATCATGGTTCGGTTCAAGTGTAATTGATTTTAATTTTGGTTCAATTAATTGTAATAAAGTTTGTTTGGAAATAAGGTTATGTTTGTTTTAAGGATAACATAAATCGGGATAAGAAAGTCTAGCTGTCAATTTTTTACACGTAATGTCCACGTGTCAAGTTCTTATTGGCTGAAAGTGACAGCTCGGCAAAACTTAACGTCCGTTAGGGACGAGGGACTAAGTAGTTCAAAAATTAACGTTTGAGGGACCATTTAGTTCGATTTATGTTTGGAGGGACTAACCAGTTCAAAAACGTTGAAAACAGGGACCAAATGGTTACTTTTGCCATTTTAGAATTATTAATTTCGAGATGGTTTAGAATTATTATTATTTTTAATACCCAAATCCGAAACGTGTTGAATTAGTTGAATTCTGTGATTATACAGTATTTGGTCAGCAACTATTCCTGGTTTCTTCGGTTCTGTCAAAGACTGAAAGTTACTAAAATGTTACTACTAATTTAGTTGTGATGTGTGTACATTCAATTCAATTGATCTCCAAAGTCGGCTCAACTATTTTAGAGTCACCGGCAAATGAAGAAATAAATTTATTTATTATAAATTTTATAAAATAAAAATATATAAAATAAATTTTATATAAATTTTACTATTTTTGTGTATTTGAATAGTTGACGCTTCTGAACTTTATACGCATACTAATATCATTAATTTCAATATATAAATTATTTTTATTTTATAATTACATCTTTTATCTTTTCTAATTAAATTATTAATTGTATGTGGTGTAAAGTTAGTGGAGGAATAAAAATATAAAAAATACATTGATATTCTCAAAACGTCAACTATTTAAAGACAAAAAATAACACCAAAAACTTCATCTATTTGTACACGGAGGGAGTATTTATTATAAATTTTATAAAATAAATTTTTTATAAAAATATATGATCAGGAATCTCATTTTCTTGATTCATGCTCTCTCTGTAGCAAACCTCTTGGGGTTAACTCAGATATCTTCATGTAAAACACACCGTTTTGTAGCAAAGAGTGCAGACATTAACAAATAGAGATGGATGATGCCAAGGAGAAGAGCTCATCATCTTCTATAGATCTATCCGTTCTAATTCAGATTCTAAAACGAAATCTCTACGGACTGAAACTGTTGCAGTTGCTTAATTATTATTCGATCAAAAATATATATATGAATAAAATTATAACGTATAAGATTTATTTTTGAAATTTAACGTATAAGATATTAGTACATTTATATTATTTAAAAAAAAATAGCATCTTATTATAAAAATTATGTTGTCTAAATATTTATACATTTTATTATTCTAAAACATAATATTTATTTATATATTGGATTGAAATCGGGCTACCGCACTTGAATTATGTTTGCCATTATTAAGTCAGAAATGGAAATACTTAAAATGAGTAATTATACTAAACAATCAGTCAAAGTCCAAATGTGTATGGAACTTCGGTGGTCGGTAACCAAGAATCCCCATCGATGAGCTTCTTGACTGTATATTGGTAGGCTTGAGTTGTTGTCATGGATTTAATGTAGCCTCTCCATTTGACCTTTTTTGCCCTCAAAGAGTCGATGTCTATGTTCTAATACTCTCCACAAAAAAGAGTATTTAGAGCGAAATGTCCACACATCTCTAACCATCCAGCAGGCTTAATCGCAAGTTCTAGTTTTCTACTTATGAATATCGTGGTGGAATATTTCTTCGAAGGTCGTCCACAAAAAGTCGATCTGCTAGCTAGGGTATTAGAGGAAATGAAAATTAGGTATTTTATTATAATATTTTTAATTAACATATGTGAATAATTTAAAATTAAAATGTATAAAATATTTTTACATTTTTATAACCCCAGTTTCTTAAAAATAATAGCTGTCTTATTATAAGAATCATGTTATATAGTTTTATACTTATTTTTCTAATTTGGATGCTATAATGCTATAATTATTTTTTTCATTACACCATATATATATGCACATAATCATTATTGGCATGCTTGAGTTGTGGTCATGGATCGATCCATTTGACCCTTTTTGGGGTCGAAGATCGATCCATAAAAGAGAGTCTCTAGAGCGAAATGTCTACGCATCTCCAACCATCCAGCTGGCTCAATCGCAATATCAAATTTTGTAGTCATGAATATCGTGGTGGACTACTTCTTTCGAGGCCGCCCTCAGAAAAGTCGAACGTTTAGGGCTCTTGAAGAACTGAAGAAATGAGATTTTTTATTATAATTTTTTATAAAGTTAAAATATATGAAAAAATGATAATGTCTTATAATTTTATAATTATATAATTTTATGACGTATAATTTTTAAATTTTTTTAAAAGTAAGGCAATTTTAATTTAACAGTAAAATCTATATTTTTAAAAAATTTAAAATAACTTAATATTATTATTTATATTCTCTATAAGATAAGATTTCAATCAAGATTAGAAAAGACTAATAAGATTCCTATTGCTCGTAAAAAACTCGATTCCAAATATAAAAATCCTTTAGATTGTAGAAAAATTCTTGGGTTTTCATCATAAATCAAAAGCAAGTAGTGAACTTTTTTATTGTTTTTGTTACAGTAAGTAGTGAATTCATTGATATTTAGTCATCTTAAGATTATATATACAGTAGATTTGCTTTCAAAGAAGTTATGAGATAGTAACAATCTTGGCCAAACCTTTTTTTAACAGACATTTAAATTTTCTGGCGTGCAAATCACTTAACGTCAATGATTAATAATAGTATGGTGGCAAATCATTATACTATAGTACTAGCATTTTAATTTATGTTAGCTGAGTAGTCATTGGATGGTGGGTTAGTTGTATCCAATTTTAGCAAGGTTGTTTTTTCCCCCTCACATTTTCTTTTATTAGACTCCACATATGGTAGGATGGGACTAAATCCACAGCTAAAAACGAGATTTATTGTCACTTCACCTTTTTATCCTCTTTTTCATTTAATCTCACACAACACTGTTCGTCCCTACCACAACTCCACTACCACCGCCCATTAATCGCCATGTATCGCCTGCTAATCGCCACCACTAGAGCAACAATTTTATACTTGTTAGTGGGTGGTGGTGGTGGAGTGGTGGCTATTAGTAGGCGACAGTGGTGGAGCACAAGTGGGAAAGCCGCGACGGTGTGTACGGCTGGGGAAGAGAGTCAAAGTTAAAATAATTTTTTTCCCCTCTTATTTTGTGTTTTGAGAGTTTTAAAAGATTAAATGAAAAAAGGGTAAAAATGTCAAGTGACGATAAATCCGTGCTTTTAGCATTTTGCCCCGGGGATTTAGTCCCATCCCATATGGTAACCTTAAAAAGAAATGGGACTTTTGCTAGCGACCGGCATTGATTTCCTCCACAAAGCCTAGAGCCGATCGACTTCCCAGACTAAAGGTCAAATCGGCATTGTTGATATCAATCGAGTTTTGACTAAAGTTAGCTGCCCCAAGCTCAAATCATCACACATGAAGAAATACTTAATCATTGAGTCACGTCTTGATTGGCGTACTTGCTATCGAGTAATTACGTACTAACGTATCTATTTCATCAAAATTATCTCTTAAATAGATTCATGTTCACTTTCAAACTTAACAATTCCAAATCATTCTTTTCTTTTCCTATCTTCAATATTCATTCTTTTTAAATTAAAACCATTCATTTCATATTCGAACTAAATATAATTATATTTTGTTTAACCCTAAACGAGAATCATGGCAAAGTAACGTTCAAAATGGACAAAAGGATTTCCATGCACGTTGATAGTTTGACTATTGCCCACATGCTTTTTAGGCATCATTGCTAGCTTGGAGACTGTCTCTATCATATATATAAAACTAGTGCAAGGCACACGACTTATAATGGTAAAAATCCAATTTATTATCGATGATTTAATTTATGTTAAAAAACCGTCGCGAGCATGTGTAATATGTTGCGATTGGATTTGTTGAATATTATTAAGGGTTTACGAAAAAAATGATAGGTGCTCGAGCAATTTTGAATAAGAAATATAAATGTACACAATTTTATTGGAAGATAATATAATATTTACGTGGGATTGAAAAATTTTCCTACAAATGTAGCTCTATATACACATGATATTCGTGACAAATGTCCACGAGATGAACATCATGTTGTCGTCGAATTTTTCAAATTTCGAACCGTTTGCCGTAGATCTAAGCGTAAAATAAACTTTGAGGGCTGTTCGGAACTTTAGAAGAAAGTTGTGGGAAAATCTGATTTTTATTCAAATTTCGCTCAGTTTTTTCAAAATTTCATAAAATATTCATACGAAGTCGGAAAAATATGAAGCGACTCTCATTTGATTGTAAAAATGCGTATCTAAATTTTTGTATTAGATATCGATAGCGTAAATCGGCTCTAATTTGTAGTTACGGCGCTTCAAAGTTTCGAATTTATTTCGGAAGAGAGAGGGCGTGACTGCCACGTGGCAGTCTCTGATTCGTTTGGGGTGAGATGTAATAATGCGGAAGAGAGGGCAGAAATGTAATTTCGAATTTATTTTACGATTTTGTCCCAAAGCCATTCTGTGAGCAATATGAGGGCGATGGTAAAAAAATAATTTCGCATTTTGTTTGGTTGTTTTGGCCAAAAATGAACGATTCGATTCATTTTTCAATCAAATTCGGCCGAATCTACCGGACAAAATTGATGAACAATAATTTTAATAATAATCTTAATGTGTTTGGGCCATTTTCCAAATTATTTGTGCCATCCTCTCCTATATATGTTCTTACTTGATCATAACCAAATTCTATAAAATAATTTTTTTATAAAAAAATATATAAATTGTCAGAAGCATCAAATTTGCTTTGCTTCCAAGCTTTGCTCACGTGTTGATAATTACACGCATGCCTTTCTTATATAGAGAACTACGAATTAAGTTATGCATTTCAGATTAATTCATACTTAAATACCCTCCGTGCTAGTCTCAATCAATAATTTAATTGAAATTAATTTTTGTCTTTTAATGTTTATGTTATAAAAAAATTTCTTTCAAAAGGAGAATCCCAACCTCATTTTGAACTAATAGAAAAAAAGGATTATATTTATAAATCAATCACCATTTTTAATATTTATATTATAATAAAAATTGAGACTTCATTATTGGGATTATGCAATAGAGTTTATTTTTGACAAATTTCAATTTTTTCTCTCTGTCTAAATATCGCTTATGTGTACGAAAGTGCGGATGCTTATATACCTATAATATATGCTTTAACGACACCTAAACGTTGCCAAATTCAGATTTTATCTTTCTTTTAGGTCTCTCCGGGTAACTTCACCGTCGACAACAGTGAGACTAATATCTCATTCTAACCATCAGCACACGAAACGGTATGGACTAGCCACAAATTTTATCTTTACTGACATTTTTTTTTCTTTTGAATCTCAAAATAATAACTTCATTAAACTGAAAATTAGTCCACACGAATTAGGTTTGCCACATGAAGTGATAAATTATTTACTAACGTATTTTTTAGATTAAATTATTCATTCATTCATACGTATAATGTCTTGAAGATGTTTATAAGATTATTGAGTATGGATCCAAGCGTCAAAAGCCCACACAAAACAACTCGCGACAGATTGAACCCACCAAAAAGTCAATCGATCATAATTTTTTATTTTGTTGGAGTATCTGTGCTCTTCTCCATGAGTTCTTGAATTGATGAGTTCATTTATCATTATCATTTCTTGATGCTTAAGCGGTGTTCGACTTTAATTTTACGGATTAATTGTCATTCTTCCCCTTTATATTGGCTTTCGAGTTTATCTAGCTCATCTGGAAATTCATTCCTATATGGATGTCGATAGAACATTTAAAGTTCTTGTTAAAAGAAATATTGTAATCATAGTTTGATCGTACCAGTATTCGACTTGCAATTGTAATCAATCGATAGTGTTGTTACCATGGATATTTATTGACTTACATGCCATAAACTTCTTCATATTCTAGCTTTTACTTATTGTATTGGATGGACTATAACGATTCTACGAAATCTAACATTGTCTACACAACGTCTTCATAAATCATTATCTACGAATGGTTAAAGCATCCATCTCCCTCATTGAGATTGGAGGCTCGAATCCCCTTGAGGACATGTGAAGGAAAAAAAAAACAAAAACAAAATGATGCCCATTAGATATGCCATCAAAAAGAAGGCTCTAAAACTTCTACAATGAATCCTTTCTCTCTTAGGTTTTGAAATCCACAAAATTTTCCCATCCATAGAATAGTGAATTGATACAACATACAAGAAGGTACAATCATCTATCTTTCCGAATATATATGTATATATGATTCAAACTCCAAGTTCAAATTGCGCCGTATTTTCTTTCACTTGGTCTCCAAGTTCCTTGAGCAGGAGTAGCAGGAGCCGGTGGGCGTTCCCAGGAAACTTCGTTGGCTGGAAAGACACTGTTAACGTCTTCCGGTCGTGAGTAGCTTTGCCCAGGTTCACCTGCATTCACCTGATATGAAAAAAATTTCAAAAAAACTGCATCTTAAAAGTCAAAATCCACATCATCTTCCAATTCAGCAACACAGATACGTTGTTCGAATCGTCTTGTTCGCGTAGTGTTAAATGTCTAAAAAATGAAACGAATGATCAAAATCTATCTTGAACTTACAGTTTCTAAACACGCTGAAAGAAAAGTCATTCCTGGCAAAGCATAAATTCCATGCTGCATTGGAAGTAAAAAAAACATTAGGAAATACCCTATCAACATAGGTAAATAGTAATACTCTTATCATTAAACTATAAAAAGAAGTAAAAAAATAACCCACCTGGCCTTCTACCCGTGACTTGTAAATGAAGCCACCACAACAGAATAATGTTGAAGAGACCATAAATCTATTTCATGCCAATTTACATAACCGTAAACAATTTCAGCACAATTGAAAAACATGAAAGTAGAGAAAATGTCAAGTCTAGCTAGAGAGAGTTCATTATGAGTGGAAAAGAAGAAAACATACATGCAGGATAAAACTCCAAATATAGCCCAGCTTCTTGTTGAGCTACGAACTTCGTTCTCTGAATATTCTGCAATATCAATAACCAAGAACCAGAAAAATCAAATGAAGAATAAAAAACTCATTTTCGTTGAAGTAGAGAGAGATATTGTTGGGCTTACCACACATTTTTGTGAGATAAAACTGAATGGGCTCATAACCCTGTATTGGGATGGTAACGTTAATTTCATATGGAGTATCACGAGCCTTTTCACCTGAAAGATGACAAATTAGTAGTTTAGATTTATAAGAAATCAAACAAAATGTTACCGTTAGACTTTAAGTTGTACTCGTACATCTCCAGTCGAAAATCAACATAGTGGGTGACAAAGTTGTTGGAGGGGTGCCACTAGCACCCGAGCCGGACAATTCAAGAGCTAGCCCATTTTCTGGAGAAACCTGAGAAGGAATGTCATTCAACAAGATTAATCAATAGATAAATAGTTACCAGACTTCATAGATTCATTAAACTAGCTGGAGAAGTACCTCAATAATAGGTTTCTGAACCAAAGTTGAAAGGGATGCGATTGCAGTCATATACAGGGCTAGATGAGCCTGTTCAGTCCCCAAACTGCAAAGTAGAGAGTTTGTCTTTTACAATTGAGTCGACTTGGGAAATAACTGTAAGTAAATAATCACAATCTTCTAATACTACTGGTAAGATATCAGAAACTGTAAAAGGAAACAGTCATAATAAAACACTTGTACCTGAATTCTTTGTGAGGCTTTTCAAAACCCACTAGTGTCATGCCGTTATAAACCTACAAGTTCATTAAAAAGCTATGTTAATCGGTTTATTTATTAATAAGGACAGGAGCTGCTGCAAGCCAATAAAGTTCACAATTACTTACAATTTCCGATGATCTTGGGTTAAATCCAACAGTAAATCCCTTGAATACTCGTGGCCCTGGTTTCTCACAGGGAATGGCGAGATCAATTATAACTCTGAGAAAAAGAAGAACAATGTTATGAGGATGATTATATGATAATGACGAATATTGACGAATGAATTAAAAATCACTCTCAAGGGTTTGTGTAGAAGACCTGCAAGTCGACTCATAAGTAACATTGCAAATGCATCCAAGTCCACCTGAGATTAGACGAGCAAAGATTGTAAGAAACACAACAAATTCACAATGGTACAAAGCACAAACACCGTACACCAAAATTAAGGGTTAACAAACCTTCACATTGTCCATTTGAACAACTTCCACAAATTACATTTACCTGAAATGCACAAAAAGGAAATCCTTCAACGCAAATGCAATTGAGTAGAATTGGATGCACATTTGACATGACATTCATTGAGACACCGAAGGCTATCCCCACAAATGTTAGTTAAAGAGATCATTACTAACCTGAGCTGTACGACCCATTTTGTCATAAGTATGCTCACATTTGGCAAGGTCGCCATTATAAAACCCCTATACAAAGAGCGAAATGAGACCCCAAATTTGAAACTTTACGAAAGATCTTATGCTATGAAGGACACTGAGTTTTAGTGAAAAAAGAGAAGAAATAGTACTTCACATGTATGAACTGGAAAAAAACAAATGGCTGAGCTATCAAACTAAAGCATTATGCATGACAACAAAACTTCCAGTGCTTTATCAAGGGAGACAAGTAAAGAAAGAAAGACAAAGAACGTCAAACAATGCTATTTAACACGAAACAACACTCACTTGAACAAAGTCAATACGCCCTGAACCAGCAACAAAGTGGTTGAACTTATCAAATCGACCGAAATCAACATATCCCTGCACAAAACGAAAATCCAGACGCAATCTGAGTTAGGCCACATTACATATATGAAGCTAAAACAGCCCTGCGCTTCTACCAATACGAGAACAACACACGACATGTTTCAGATTCAGTCAAAAGCATTTTACAGGAGCAGGAAATACAAAAAAGAAGAAACATACTATGAACAATAGGACCAACTAGGAAACTTTAAGGTGAAATCAAAGACATAAAAAGGGAATTTATGTCTTACCGATTGCGCTCTAGTTTCCACGTCTTTGCAGAACCGAACCACTAAATCCGAGGATGGATCCTACTTCACCATAAAAAGAAGGAAGAAGAAGCTTAAAACATGTTAAAACAGCAAAGTCAATCTCATAAAAAGAAAATCACAGTTTGTTGCAGTACCTTGCCTTCATACTCGAATATATGCCCGATCACGCTACTCTAAAAATCAATAAGTTAATAGAAAAACAAGTCTGACTCCGATTCAATACAACGAAAAGTACGATTTCCAATCCAATAAGATGCAGTAAACTGAATTCAACCAAGAATTGTTTTTTCTATGACCATTTAAGGATACGAAATCAACGATTCGATAGGAATTGTCAAGAGCATAACAATTCGAGCTTGGGACAGCTATTGAAGCAACACCAAACGCCTGCAATAAACCAACTGAAATAAAAATTTCAAAACAAAAGAAAATGGGTATCAAAATTCAAAAAAATTTAAGCTCTTTCTCACCAGTAATTGTAAATATTGAGAGTAAGAGTAGCCATTTTCTTCTCTCCATTGTTTCCTCCATGAATGAGCTTGGAACTAATTTAGCTCTAATTTTTGTTGTTCGATGAAATTATTACAGAGAAGATGAAATGTTTAATGTATTTTTATTTTGAGCCAAAAAGGTCCGTTAGAAATAAGTTAAAGTCTTGGCCCGTGGGCCATGAGAGTGCGAGTCCACTAATGTATTTGTAGTAAATTGCAAAACACCCCATAGTTTAGCTCTTTGGTCCATTTTTACCCTCACAAATATTTTTATTTTCTTAAGATAAAAAGGAATTGTTGAAATCATGGTATACAAAATCGGGTTTCTTGGTAGCAACGGATGCGGGGATGTACAATGAGGAACTTCAAAAGTTCCTACTATTTTTAGTTTATATTAAATATTAATAAATATATGGACAAAGAAACACTAAAAAGAATATTGTATTAAAAAGTTAGGGGACTAAATTGTAAAAAATATATCTTTAATAAGGACTAAATTCTAAAGTTATTTATATCAAGGACCATCTTTTTTTGATAAAAGGACCGTTTTTTTAACAAAACACAAAGTGAGAGCCCTAGTAAAACGTAGTTCCTACTGATCATAAGTTTCGGCGCGAAATTCTAGCCACTCCCATCTGTCCGTTGTAGATGGTAAAAATTGGTGCGCTAAAATATATTGAAACGATTTGGAATTGGGTGATCTTATGTTGAGGATCGCGATTTTAAGTACCATGATTGAAAGGATCAAATCCTCTTGAAATAATATATATATATATATATAAGGGCTTATTCACATTCTATTTCTGTCTTCAAATACATGTCGTTTTGATTTTGTAGATACATTCAAAAGTAAATTTAGACATTATTATTGTCTAAATACATTAAATATTGAACGAATCTAAAAAATTAAAACGACATGTATTTAAAGACGGTCGGAGTATTATCCTATTTATTTATTTATTAAAACGTCCTTATATTTTTTTCATTTAATAAAATTTTAAAAACAAATTAATTAAACAAACAGAACCGATCACACGGCCAAATGTAAACAACTCACAGCGACAACACAGAGAAAGAGAAAAAAGTGTGTCAAACAACAATGGCAGCAAATCACAGATCCTTCATCACTCTCACTCTCTCTACAAAACCCTAAAAATCAAAAACGAAGACGAATACCCAATTGAAATGGCTAAAGTACATTCCGTAGTGGGTTGGACTCCACTACAAAAACGATGGCTATTAGCTCTTCTTGTAATGCTTTCACTCTCGACGGTGATCGTCTTCTTCATCAGAGCTTCCAATTTAGATTCATGCGATCATCATCGGAACGTTGTCGAGAAATCGGGGACTGATGGGTTGCCGTTTAAGCCTAAATCCGTTGTTGAGGTTAAGCTGAATCCTCCTCTCAGTTTTATGAAGTCCAAGCTCGTGCTATTGGTCTCTCATGAGCTATCTCTTTCTGGTATTACTTCATTCTCCTAGGAAATTGTTGGTATTTTTGAATTGTTATGATTGATTTCTGATTTGGGTTTGTTTTTCTTAAGCTGGAAATGATTAAAAAAAAGTTTGTATCGATTTGGAAAGTGTGTATTTTGCATTGTGTAGTTTGAGCACTTAAGAGTTTTGCCTTTTCTGGTGTAGTATGCTATTTGAATAGATAGTTGTTTGCTGTTTTCATTGTCATGAGATGTAAAATTTGCTCCCTTCAATGGTAAATTTAGGATAACTAGTGGTAAGGAAATCACTGTTTCATTGTCACTAATTGAGTTTATGTTAAGCTTGAAAAGTGTGCTGTGTTTGGAAAATGATTCAATGCATGAGCTTTAGTGAAGATTCAATGCGAGCTTTGGCCACTCAGTGGCTTCCCTGTTGTATCATTTTGTCGTTTTTGAGGAACATAATATGTGGAGAAACAGAATTGTGCATCAAGTTAAACCCTTTTGGCGCTAGTCTTTAACGAATAGGATCCACCTTGTGAAACCCTTGGTTCCCGGAATAGAGATATTTTTTTTCCTTGTGTGACGTTTCCCTTTGCATTTTTTTTTGTCGCTATATTTGTTGATTATTTCCTAAGTTATTTGCATCTATGGAATACCATATATGTGTGGGGTTACATGAAGCTAGCCTCTTGTGTTCATATATGCGACAATAACTCCAGCTTGTATTGTGACTATGTCTTTAGTTATATTTATTGTCTCTGTTCTGTTGTTGCTTGATTGATACCTTTAATGTCTTTCATCTCATCCTCAATAATACATGCCTTCCAAAGAATTTTCTGTCAGCTCTATGTGATATATACACCTACCTTTGAGAAACCAGCTCTTTGTGATGTTCCTTCAGTAAAATTTGATAAAGTTGTATCGTGTCTCTTCATCCGTTCAGAATTAATTTTCTTGATATTTGTTTAGGTGGACCTTTGTTGTTGATGGAGTTAGCATTTCTGTTAAGAACGGTTGGGGCTGAGGTTTGTTGGATTACCATCCAAAGAACATCTGACACCGACGAGGTTGTTTATAGTTTAGAGCGGAAGATGCATGACCGTGGAGTGCAGGTAACAATATTTTCAACTAGTGAAACACATTTCCTAAATATTCTCCTCCTAGGACTAGGACGCCCTCTCTGGGTTTCTGCTTTCGATTTGTTCAAGTTTCTAAAATTTCTATTAATCTCATTTCTTTGTATGAACTTCTAGGTTTTTTCTTCAAGGGGCCAAGAGGCGATTGATACAGCTCTCAAAGCTGATTTGGTTGTTCTCAACACGGCTGTTGCTGGGAAATGGCTGGATGCTGTTCTCAAGGAAAATGTTCCACGTGTACTTCCAAAGGTTCTCTGGTGGATCCACGAGATGAGAGGGCATTACTTTAAACTGGATTATGTTAAACACTTACCTTTTGTTGCTGGTGCTATGATCGATTCACATGTAACTGCCGAATACTGGAAGAATCGGACTCGAGAACGCCTCAGGTAGAGTAATAATGTTGAACCCTGTGTTTTTAATGCCTTATAAAAGTCGGAACCATATTCAACGTTCTTTGGTCTGCAGGATTAAGATGCCCGAGACCTATGTTGTACACCTTGGAAACAGCAATGAACTCATGGAAGTCGCTGAAAACAGTGTGGCAAAAAGGGTCTTACGTGAACATGTTCGGGAATCTCTTGGAGTTCGACATGATGATTTACTCTTTGCCATAATTAATAGTATGTTTTTTGTGATCTTCTTCTTTAAAAGTTGGCCCATATTACTCGTTTCCTTAGCATAAGAATGGTCGCATGGTCTTTTCATTTCCAGTTTGCCAACTTTGATGCTTTGTCGTGTTTTCAAGTTTCTCATTCTACCTTGCATTTAAGATTTTCCTTTCCTGGTTTACATGTGGATTTAGAGAAACAAAACGTAGAATAAAACAAAGAAGAGAAAAAGGATAGTACATTAGCAACAATCTGATATTGATTTGTTTCAAAATGTCATAATTCGGTCTGTTTTCAATGAAAATACTCCAAGTTAAGAACCGAATCAGGGCAATTTTAAACATTATTAGTAACACGAACTAGGTTTGTGAACTCACTGGTTCCGAAGCTGTCTGTATGTTTATCTCATTAGTTATGTTGTTGTAGGTGTTTCACGTGGCAAGGGCCAGGACCTATTTCTCCGTTCCTTTTATGAAAGCTTACGATTAATTCAAGCGAAAAAGATGCAAGTGCCATCAGTGCATGCTGTTGTCGTGGGAAGTGACATGACTGCCCAGACCAAGTTTGAGACAGAGCTACGAAACTTCGTGATACAGAAAAACATTCAAGATCGTGTCCACTTCGTCAATAAAACACTGACAGTGGCCCCTTATCTTGCCGCTATTGACGTCCTCGTTCAAAATTCACAGGTATAGTATTTCAGTCTCATTTGTCGTTTCCATTTTCTCAGTCCTTAAGATATAATTCACTGATTGAAATTTGTTCCAAGCATAGGCTCGAGGAGAATGCTTTGGAAGGATTACAATCGAAGCCATGGCATTCCAGTTGCCTGTTCTGGTAAATCAATGAACTTCTTCCTTATTATCATTCAATCTACCCTGTTGTGCAAGGCTTAACAATTTTATATATCCCTTGTCGTTTTCTTTTCAGGGAACTGCTGCTGGCGGCACGACGGAAATAGTAGTGAATGGGACTACAGGACTTCTGCATCCCATCGGAAAAGAAGGAATTACTCCTCTAGCCAAAAACATAGTGAAACTCGCAACTCAAGTCGAAAGAAGGCTTACAATGGGAAAGAAAGGCCATGAGAGGGTAAAAGAGAGATTTCTAGAACATCACATGGCTGACAGAATTGCTTCTGTTCTAAAAGATGTATTGAAGAAATCCAAAAGCCACTCTTAAATTCGCTACTTGGCTTAGAACAGGTAGATAGATCTTGGTTGGTGAATCGGAATTTTAGACTGAGGCATGTTGTAGAGTTTCCGATATATGGTAAACTTGGCGTGTCGTGCTCTTTCTTAATCGTTGGTTTGGTTGTCTTGTACTACAAGGTATATGTAAATTGTGTACATTACAAGTAGCTTTTACTTCCATGAATTTTATTTTTTTGATAATCTTCCTAATTTTAAATACAATGAGTTGTTTAAATTTGAATTTCTTAAAATTGCTGCTTCAACAATCCCAGATTAATTTGCCAGATCCGAATAGCTTGTAATAAAAATGTGTTTGTGTTCGTGTGTCTGAAATATGTTCGGTCTTGTTTTAGACAACATCAAAATGTGAGGTTTTTTAGTCATTTTTAATAAAAAACATAATTTCGCAAATGTTCGTAGCGAGACGGAGTATGGTCCAAACACCAAACTTTATCAAGTTTGCTAAAGATGTTCCTACTTCCTATATTATGCCTTCAATAAAATAAAAAACGATCATGCTAAACGTACACCAAATTTGGTGCACATCAGTACACACCACCGTTTTAAACGGTTGCACATATCGTAACGTGCTGTCACGTCTCGATTATTCTTGTCGACGACGTGCCAGCTTGCTAGGAAGATGGGGCCGTAAAGATTGGAGGGAAGCGCTTCAGTGGAGGACCTGGATGTGCAGGAACGAGATGCCTCGTTCCCTCGGAAGGTCAGGCTAGCCAGCTCGGGAGGCGAGTGGCTGGTCTCTGGTCTCGGACTTGACGCGGATGGAGGGATGAGGTAATCCCTGCACAAACTGGTCGGGGGCTGGAGCCGCCTCCCTGATGAGCCCAAGGCAGGGCGAAACCAGTCGTTATGGCAAGACTCCAAATAGGCTGACTCGGTAGGGTCGAACCTCAAGAGAACGGGGTGTCGATTAGCCGAGTGCCGCACTACTTAGTCGAGGGAAAGGCTAAGTACGTGACAAGTGGTATCAGAGCGAGGGTGGGTATTCCGCAGGCATCGGTTGCGAGCCCACCTGGATCCTGGAAGAATAGAGGAGGAGTCTAAACCTTTCTAGCGCGGCCGGTGAAGTTATATGCGTGGCGGAGTTGAGCTTTGAAAGGAGCCTCGGGTTACCTGATTGAGGGTAAGATAGGGATCGTGCTCCGAAATGAGTGTGAGCGTCCTGACGGTTCTGCGGGCAAGGATTGATGTTACGCATACCAAGGCGAGTAACCAAATAAAGATGCGTGGGGCAATCGAAAGAGTGAAGACGGGGGTCTTCGGGTTGTCTCAAGAGTGGGGCAAAGTAGAGGTACTACACTCCAACGGGAAGGAGTGTCCCCTTGGCTCGTTGCGCTCATGATCTGCGTGTGGGAGCATCGCTTTGGATAAAACAACTTCATGGTCGATTCTCTCCGTGCGAAGAGATAATCGCCATGCTCGGGGGCGAGCATGAATTGGGTGGGGGAGAATGTCACGTCTCGATTATTCTTGTCGACGACGTGCCAGCTTGCTAGGAAGATGGGGCCGTAAAGATTGGAGGGAAGCGCTTCAGTGGAGGACCTGGATGTGCAGGAACGAGATGCCTCGTTCCCTCGGAAGGTCAGGCTAGCCAGCTCGGGAGGCGAGTGGCTGGTCTCTGGTCTCGGACTTGACGCGGATGGAGGGATGAGGTAATCCCTGCACAAACTGGTCGGGGGCTGGAGCCGCCTCCCTGATGAGCCCAAGGCAGGGCGAAACCAGTCGTTATGGCAAGACTCCAAATAGGCTGACTCGGTAGGGTCGAACCTCAAGAGAACGGGGTGTCGATTAGCCGAGTGCCGCACTACTTAGTCGAGGGAAAGGCTAAGTACGTGACAGTGCAACCATTTAAAGCGGCATGATGTGCATCAAAATTGGTGAGAATTTAGTTACACCGATTATAAACATTGTATTTAAAAGGAGTTTTTTGTCTTTTTCTAAGCTAGTGGAAGTAATTGTACTTTTCTCAAATATAAGGACCAAAACGTAGAATATATCAAACATAACGGGTGTATTTACAATTGTCCTAAAATAGGATACTCCTACTAAAAAACAGAAAAACGACTTTTCAGTTCAGTTCCCTCCAAAATTGAAAAGGTAAAGGAACCTTTTTTAAGTTCAAATCTAGGAGTCTCCATCTTCCTTCTGTAAATTTCAACTGCGATGTTAACTCCGGCCCGGAAATTCTTCGCCGGAAAAACCTCGCAACAACATCTTCTCGAATCCCAACTATTCTCCAAACTCGATCACTGCAAGAACCTCACCCACATCAAATCAGTCCACGCACAGATTCTCCGTAAAGGAATCGACCAATGCTGCTACGTTCTAACGAAGCTCATTCGAGTCTCGACGAAACTCTGCGTCCCAGTCGACGAATACCCACGTTCAGTATTCGATCAGGTTCGTTACCCGAATCCGTTTTTGTGGACTTCCCTTATTAGAGGATATACAGCTGAAGGGTGTTTGAAAAGGGGTGTGTTTTTGTATGATAGTATGAGAAGCGAAGGAATTGGGGCTGTGTCTTTTACGTTTACCGCGCTTTTGAAGTCTTGTGGGGATGTTGGCGATGTGAATTTGGGGATGCAGCTTCATGCCCGGATTATTATGGATGGTGGGTTTCAGTCTGATTTGTTTGTCGGGAATACCTTGATCGATATGTATGTGAAATGCGGGTTTTTGGAGTGTGGACGCCAAGTGTTTGATGAAATGCCTGACAAAGATGAGATTTCTTGGACGGAGTTGATTGTTGCGTATACTAAGAGCGGGGATATTTTTTCTGCTGCCCAGTTGTTTGATGAATCGCCCGTGAAGGATATGGTGGCGTGGACTTCGATGGTTACTGGATTTGCGCAAAACTCCATGCCTCGAGAGGCATTGAATTATTTCGAGAGGATGCAGAATTCAGGAATGGAAACGGATGAAGTAACATTGATTGGTGTCATTTCGGCTTGTGCACAGTTAGGTGCAGCTAAGTATGCCAACTGGGTGAGGGATATAGTCGAGAAATCTAGGTTTGGACCGACTCATGCGGTTGTTTTGCAATCAGCACTAGTTGACATGTATTCGAAATGTGGGTGTCTCGACGATGCTTACAATGTTTTTCAAGCTATGACGGAGAAAAACGTTTATTCTTATAGTTCGATGATTTCGGGCTTTGCAATGCACGGTCGGGCTCAGTCGGCAATCAAATTGTTCGACGAGATGGTCAAAAATGACGTAAAACCCAATAGAGTTACGTTTATCGGAGTTCTTACTGCATGTAGCCATGGAGGGATGGAAGAACAAGGTCGGAAGATATTTAAATCCATGGAAGATGATTATGGTGTTACCCCTTCACCAGATCATTACACTTGTATGGTAGATCTTCTTGGCAGAGTAGGTCACTTAAATGAAGCCCTCGAGCTTATAAAAAAAATGCCAGTTAAGCCTCACGGGGGAGTATGGGGAGCTTTACTCGGAGCATGCCGAATTCATGGAAATCCCGAGATTGCTCAGATTGCCGCTAGCCATCTGTTTGAGCTAGAACCTGATTCCATCGGAAACTATATCTTGATGTCTCATATTTTTGCATCGGCAGGAATGTGGGAAGACGCCTCGAAAATTCGGAAACAAATGAAGGAGAAAGGTCTTATAAAAAATCCTGCATCTAGCATGGTAGAATCAGATAAAGGGGTAATTCATGAATTCTTTTCTGGGGATACGAGCCACCCTGACACAGATAAGATCAAAGGCACACTGGTAAATCTCTTGCAACGATTGACGATGGACGGATACCAGCCGATGCTTAGTTCTTTGCCTTATGATTTGAGCAATGAAGAAAAGAAGCAAATACTGTTAACTCACAGTGAGAAGCTTGCATTAGCATTCGGACTGATGAATACAAGTTCCGACTCGAATATAAGAATCGTGAAGAATCTAAGAATATGTGAAGATTGTCACTTGTTTATGTGTGGCGCGTCAAAAGTTACCAGAAGAAAGATCATTGTGAGGGATAACATGAGATTTCACCATTTCTGTAATGGGACTTGTTCTTGTGGTAACTTTTGGTGATCTTTGATTTAATAACAAACAGGATAACTTTTGGTTGTTTTAGATTGTTAGATTCTTTCTTTAATGGGATAAAGTTTAAAGAATTTTGTTTGTTCTGAATGGCATGAATAGTATGATGATGATTTTTGGTAGGTGAACATATACTAGAGAATTTAAGGTCGTGTTCGATTGGTATTTGGAGCATGCTCCATCTTGCTTGCTCCAGACACCCTGACATGGTAAAAAAACACGTATTTTCAAAGTATGTAGAGCAAGACGGAACATGTTCTAGACACAAAACGAATGGAGGTGGAAATCACAGTTTGTAATATTCTTGGAGAAGACTTGATTGATCCCAAAATTTGGGGATGTTTTTATGTATTCTAATAGTCAAGGGGCTCATTTGATGTTTTTCTAAAACTATCAGGACTAAAATGAGAAAAATGTTTCAATCATACAGTGAGGTTGACCGTATTGTACCAAAACCTCACCTCCTTGAGCCGAAAGCTTCTCCAATAGCTAGGGTTTTAGCGGTTCGATTTAAATTAAGCCACGAACAAAAACCCTAAATTGAAATCGTCAACCTCCACTAAGAAAACCCCTAAAATTGAATTCAGGTGAGCTACTCAGTGTGTTATTTGATTCAATTGCTCGAGTTTAGCATTCCACTAATACGCAATTTGATCATATATTGTACGCTTGCAGAGTTTCTGAAAGATGATTTCGGCTGTGTGTTGGATTCCAAAAGGGGTTGCAAAGGCGGTACCCGCCGTCGCTGATCCGCCGTCTAAGGAGGAAATCGAGGAGTTGATCAAAAGTGGCGCTTTGGAAATTGGGTATTTTTTAAAATTTAGTAATTTCTATGTGTTTAATATTGATACTTTGATTTTGTTTGTTTGTAAAGTAAGCTAATTTGTGTGTATGTGTGTGTTTAGAGGTGGAATTGAAGAAGAGGAAGATGATGATGAGATGGTCGATAACGCGATCGAGCAGGATGAGGGAGCAGCCCAGGCATTAGCTGTTGCGAATGCGCTTAGTTCCGGTAGTAAGAAGTTAGGGACAAAGCTAGATGATATTGCTGATGGCTTGAAAGAATTGGATATGGATAATTACGATGAGGAAGATGATGAAGGTATAAATTGGAGAACTTGATCAAACCCATTTTTTTCCATTGTGTTGTAAAGCTATCCTTTTAACTTGTTGGATTCCTACATTGCTTACTTCCATTTATCGTCTATTATTATGATTGACCTCAGATATTGAGATCTTTGGCAAAGGACTTGGTGATTTATACTACCCTAGTAATGAGTTGGATCCATATTTAAAGGATGCGAACGTAAGTGCCGTTATCGTGCCTTTGTTTATGATCTTTTGAATTTTTTTATTTTGGATTTTGATGGTAGAAGTTTCATTCAGGGTGAAGATTCTGAAGAGGAAGAGGATATGATGATTAAACCAAAGGATTTAGTCGTACTTTGTGCACGTAATGAAGACGATGTCAGTCAGCTCGAGGTATGTAATAGATGGATAAAACTTGTTCATTAAATTCCCTGGCATCTTTTATTCTTTCCTTCTCCAACCACCTTTCTTTGATGAGGCACTGATTGATGGTTTTCTGTGTGAGGTGTAGATTAATATTTTAGAAGAATCCAGTGATGGTTCGAACATGTATGTTCATCATGATATCATCCTTTCAGCATTTCCTCTTTGCACAGCATGGCTTGATTGTCCACTAAAAGGGGGAGAAAAAGGTAAGCTTTTGACCTTTTCTATCGAGATTACCTGTGTTTGTTATACCAAATTACAGATGTGTTAGAATGCTTTTTTTTTTATGGTCTATTAAAAATCACTCTTTTTGGTTCTTTTTCCTGAGCATACTTTGTTGAGAACTTGTTTGATCCTGTCAAACTTGAATTGTGGTTCGACTGAAATTTTATTTGTAAAAAATGCCTTTGTTCTTAGAGTTGATGGTAGTGTTTCTTTATTATCATCTTCAGCTGAGTATGTAATGTGCTTTTATTTTATTTACGAACTATAGCTCCTTGTTAAATAATGTTTCTGTATGTTGGCAGGGAATTTCATTGCTATTGGCTCCATGGAACCTACCATTGAAATTTGGGACCTTGATATTGTATGTGGGTTTTTTTATTTTGATTTCATTAGTGTGTCAATTAACTAACCAAGGCCATTTCACTAACTTTTCCTTTCTTCGTGTTTTTCCAGATTGACGAGGTACAGCCAGCTTTCGTTTTGGGTGGGATTCTTGAGGAGGAAAAGAAGACCAAGAAGAAGAAAAGTGGAGGAAAAAAGAAGGTTGGCTGCCAAACTCTTCCGATCTCTTTTCTTGTGTACAAGTTTATTTCTCACAGGGATGGATGATAGAATGATTAATGGGTTCCGTTAATATATACATATGTTATATCTCAACGTATTCTACATTTTTAACCAATACTGCAACTATCTCTGTTTTAGAAATCAGTAAAATACAAGGAAGGCAGTCACACCGACTCGGTACTAGGTCTTGCTTGGAACAAGGAGTACAGGTGTGTGAATTTCCTCCATCTGCTTGCATTCTAAATGCAGTTTTCAAGTAGTTTAATGTCTGATATTTGTTGCTCAAACAAAAAATCGCAGGAATCTTCTAGCCAGTGCAAGTGCTGACAACAAAGTAAAGATATGGGATGTCCACACTCAACAATGTAATATAACCATGGATCATCATACGGACAAGGTAAGACCTTTGAATCTTTTGCTGTTTGTGTCATTAATTGCTGAGGTTGGGTATGGTATAGCTGTGAATATCATGTAGTATCATCCCGACTTGTGTTCTTTAGTTCACTGGCTTAATTACATTTTTTCTCCAAGTTCAATTTATTTTCTCTGTAATCTTACAGGTGCAAGCGGTTGCATGGAATCAATATGCACCACAAGTTCTTCTCAGTGGATCTTTTGATCATACTGTAGTCATGGTAATAATGCTGTACATGTCTTTTTTGCTTTGTGATTCATGACACGAGCTACAATGAAAATGATGCTTTCAAAACAATATATACAATTCCAAATCTTGATTATTTTTTTCGTTAATCCATGATGGAATGCAGAAAGATGGGAGGGATCCTTCTCATCCTGGTTTCAAGTGGTCTGTCTCATCTGATGTCGAAAGTCTAACGTGGGATCCACACGCTGAGCATTTGTTTGTGGTACGTTTTTAAACCTTGTTTATATGTAATGCATACTTATTATATTGCGAATGTTCTTCCATTGAATATGGTACATAATTTCACAAACAAAACTCACTAAAATTTCCAGGTGAGTCTTGAAGATGGTACAGTTCAAGGTTTTGATATCCGGAATGCTTCTAGTCAAGCATCTGAGTCGAAACCATCTTTTACTCTCCATGCGCACGATAAGGCTGTTTGCACAATTTCTTATAACCCTGCTGCACCAAACGTAAGTTGACTAAATTCATGTTTTTTACCTCTACCTGCCATTTATATATATATTGGAATTCTGATGTTTTATTTCACGTCTTGGTATACTCTCCAGCTTCTTGCTACTGGATCAACAGATAAAATGGTAAAACTTTGGGATTTATCGAATAGCCAACCTAACTGTATTGCCTCCAAGAACCCTAAAGCAGTAAGTAATTCTTATTTCTGTTATAGTGATAAGTGATGTCATGGAGTTGCAATATTGCTATGGAGTCCTTACATTTTGAGTTTTGTTGTTTTAGGGAGCTGTATTTTCCGTCTCATTCTCAGGGGACAGCCCTTTCTTGTTGGCGATAGGAGGCTCAAAGGGTACCCTTGAAGTAAGTCCTTTTCCCTTTTCTTTCATGAAAAAGTTGAAAATTAAAAGACCATTTCATCGAAAACAATTTCGTTTGTTATAATTATAGGTATGGGATACTTCTTTGGAGGCACCGATTGCTCGAACATTTGGAAAGTTCATGAACCAGGGCTAAAGTTTTTTGCTTAATATGGTCAAATGCTATTTACAATGTAGAAAACATCATGTATTTTGAGACGGAGGTAGTATTAGTTTTGAATGTTTCGAGTTTTTTATATCTTTGCTTTTTGGTTTTGATTATTGCTAGTATATAGAGTAGAAGAAGCTGCTTGAAGGGTTTATAAACCAAGAAAACTAGTATCAATATTTACACTCATAGAAGAAGATTGAGGAAATGCAAATTAAACTTTTGGTCCCTAATCAATCTCTTGTGCTGATTTCAGTATTTTATTTTACCTCTACTCTGATTTTCACAGTTTGATCCCTAAATTTCTAAAATCAATCAATTTGGTCCAGGATATCAGCTCTTATCATGAAATTCTATTTTTCTAACGATGTCCCCTATTCTGACATAGGAAAAACTTAGGTATCACTCTAAAGCTATATTATGTCTTTTTCTACCTAAAGGGATACAACTTCCGTCCCTAATTACTTATCACTAAATTGCAAAAGAAAAGTGATAAATAATTAGGGTCGGAAGGAGTAGTATATATATATATATTTTTTACGATAAGAGTAGTATATTTGACCAAATTATAGAAAAAATACAATATAAGATATCTATGAAAATATAGTATATACAAGTAAAGCTGTAAAGCCCTTTCGACACTATCGTTTCTGATTCGTCCACGGATGGAAAGTAGAGAGTGGTGAGGAGCACGTGCTTCTTTATGGTTGTAGTCGGTCTTGATCTTAAAAAGGAGGACTCTGAAGAGTTTAACTTATAAAATCAACAAGCCTACAACTCGCTCAAACTCATAAGCAAGACGATGTTGATTGTGAATTGTACGCAAGGATTGTTGATTTCAACAGGCATGCGACTAATTTTAAAAGCTAGCGTATGGTTAACTCTTTAAGCTCTCATCAAGTCTCAACAAATCTACACATCTATCAAATAACTCAGAAAGCTCAACAAACATACAACTCGGAAAGCTCTATACAACCCAATAACTTTGAGAGCTCTCAACAATCGGAGAGCTCTCAATAAGCCTACAACTCTTTAAAAGTAATCAACAAGCTTACAAATCGCTAAAGAAACTCAACAATCCTACAACTCGCTCAAAGCGCTGCATCAATAAGACTACAACTCACTAAAATCAAAAGCGTTTAACAAGCCGGCCTGCAACTGGCTAAAACAACGCAACAAGCCTACAACTCGCTAAAAATAACTCAACAAGCTTATAACTCGCTTAAATTCTCAACAAGCCTATAAATCGTTAAAATCTCTCAACAAGCTTACAAGTCCCTGAAATCACTTAACAAGCCTACAACTCGCTAAAGAATTCAACATGCTTACAACTCAATAAAACACTCAACAAGCCTGTAATTAAGGATTATTGAATTTAACAGGCATGCAACTTTTACGCATTTACATTTTATAAGAATGAGCATAACTCATAAATCTATATATCCACTACTTTTACACATTTTATATTGTCGGATGGCATCTTTTGCAAAACGCGTAACATAAAACATCAATTCTACTAATAAGCTAACATTGGAAAACTAAATATATAGTAGAGACGTAGAGTTTAATTTCGCATGCATAAGATAGAAAGTTTACGGATTCATTTGATTTTCAGCTGTCATAAAAGAGAAAAAAAAAATCCCATTTATAGGAAATTTCCCAATTCCTTGAAAAACAATTCAGCCTTATACTGTACGTTGTGAAAAGTGAAAATGCGTGGAGTAGTCAATTTTCTTGGTTACTATTAATGTCATGTCATGATAACCAAAAACAGGTCAGTGTAAAAAATGGATTCTGGAAATCAAACAGAAATTTTATTAACTGCGAAAATCCGTATCAGACGACAGAGAAGAACCATAATCTACATGTAGATTTACCGAGTACAAGTGAAAACGTAAAACATATGTTGTGTAACATCTTATAACCTCCCTAAGGACAATCTAAATCGAAGGCGGAGTTGCAGTTTATCCACACGAGTCACGACTCCAGCTTAAGTGATCTCATCAACACTACTGGGAAATTCTGGAGACAGTTTAGATTGCCTGGAAAAGCCGATTTGGATCGAATTGAGGCAAAATTGGAAGATGGGGTTTTGGGGATTAGTATGCCTAAGTTTGTTGAAGAGAAGAAGAGACAACATAAGGTTGTTAATATTGATGCAAGGGAAAATGACGGTGGTCAGGATACTAAGAGACGACCTAAGGTTGCATTAATAGGGTTAATGCAAGTAACCGTCAGTTTAATTATCGCGACAATCTCTTTGATCAATTCTGGTTTAGGATACCGGCAAATGTTTGTCCAACAACTCAGTTATCGGCGACAGAGATGATGTGTCCGTCACTGATAACACAACAACAATGGCGACGATGTCGGTATTTGAATCCGAAAGAGAGGGCATTAGTTCTATCGGATGATGACCCATCATCACTTCGAGCGTCACTACTCATAAACTGTATGCATCGCATTTCTGGTTTACCTTCATTGTATAAGCAAGTTTCTGCATGAATGAATGAAACAAAATTTATAACCTGGAAATAATTTTCAACTTCGAACGGTTCGGTTTGATTTCAGATAATTATAAAAGTGGTTTTGCCCTAAACGGGCACAAAACAAGTTCTAGGACTAGGTCAATTGGTGTGTTTAAGAGTTGATATGCCTGTTCTGAAGGCAAAATCGGACTGGTAATTTTGATTTAAGGGTTAATTCCAAACATGAACCCGTTTGAATCAGCTCAATCAAATGTCGGTCTGGTCAAAAAAATTACTCCGTAGTTGGATTCGACTTTCGAGAAATATATTCGAAAGTACTTGCTCAAACGGAAAGCTGCCGCAACAAAATCCCAACTAAATTGACTTGTCCTATTGCAATCTAACTGTAAAAATCGTAAATTTTTTGCTGAGGTAGTTTAGCATTGGAAACTCTACATCAGCCAACAAAATTTCCCGTTCTTTGAAATACGCCACAAGACGATGTACCATAAAACAGATAGTTTTGCTGGATGATTTGTTAGGGACTGAGTTTCCACAAACATGAACTTGCTCGTGAAAGGAAAGAGACTAGGCGTAAACCCGATCAAATGGGAGACACCAACAACATGTATAAGAGGCTAAGTGCCCAAACAGAAATGAAAACTACACATTTAACTAATAGACTAGTAATACATTTACTGTCTCTTGTTAGAAAAGTCAGTTGTTAACTTAGTAATCATAACTCAAACAGCAACTACTAGCCTACCTTTACATGAACTCACTGGGCAAAAAAAAAAAATGATTCATTCGAAAGAAGCATAAACATAAAACAGAACTACACCTGAAAAGACGAGCAAAAGCCGATGCTAGAATCATCAAAGCCTTCAAAAAAAACTTATGCACTATAGCTTGTTCACCAGACCCAAAGCAGAATGGACTGTCAAAACAAACAAAAGGATAATGTAAACTCAGAAGTAGCAAAAAAATTAGCTAACAATTTCTAGAAAATGAAAAAGTTCATTATAAATGTACCTGCTTGTTTGCTCTTTTCATCTAAACCACGATCAGATAACAGATTCACTATCAAATTTGCTGTGGCGTAATCTGCAGAAAATCCCTTATCACAAGCTTCTCGAAGAAGTTCCATTGCCTTCACAACATCATTGTTTGTAATACAACCCCTAATAATTATGTTATAACAACAACTATTCGCAGAGCAACCAGCATCCTCCATTTCACTAAACAAATTACATGCTTCATCCAAAAGTCTTTCCTTACATAGCCCTTGTATCATTATTGAATGTGTATACACATCGTGATGTATCCCTTTGGATTTGAGACTAAGAAACATATCTCTTGCAGCTTTCAGCTGACCAGATTTGCACAAACCTTTCATGATAATACTAAAGCATTCAATATCAGGAGATAAACCATTGTCTTGCATTAGTTTAAACAAGACCATTGCCTCATCAAGATGCCCATTGTCTACCAAACCATCTAACAAAGTCCCACAAGTGACCAAATTTGGAGGTTGACCGGAAGCAGACATCTTGTTGAAAAGTTGTTTTGCTTCCACAACCTTCTCTGCTTGAAACAAGCCACCCAAAAGAGTGTTGAAAGTAACAGCATCTGGAAACAACCTTATTTGAGACATTTCATCATATAGTCTCAATGCTTCATCTATCATTTTAGATTTGCAGTACCCATTTATCAAGATGTTATAAGTTCTAATATTAGGAGAAATACCATGTAAATCCATACAATGGAACAACTTCTGGGCTTCCTGCATTTGACCACGTAAGCAACGCCCATCGAATAATGCATTAAAAGTTACGTTATTGGGCCTTTGACCTTGGTCGATCATCATTTTGATAATGGCCTCGGCCTCTGACACAAGCCCTTCTTTACAATGTGCGTCGATCATTATGGTAAATAAATAATTGTCTGGCTTGATATTGTGAGCAACCATCTCACTCCATAGGCGTTTAACTTCTTTCCATGCACCTGACTTACACATTCCATCGATTAATGAGCTATACGTAACCACCGAAGGTGAAATGCCTTTGCTTTTCATTTCAACAAAGAGATCAAACGATTCCTTCACTTGCTCATTCTTACACAAACCTTCAATAACAGTGGTATAAACCACTTCATCAGGCTCAATACCTCCGTCAAACATCTTCCGTAACAATCGAATAGCCTTTTCCACATCGCCTGTTTTGCACAAACCATTTACGATTGCACTGTATGTAATTAAAATAGGTTTACAACCCCTCTTGACCATATCATCGAACACTGTAATAGCTTCTGATACATCACCCTTTTTGCACAGTCCATTTATCGATGTGTTGTATGTTATAACATCAGGATCAAAACCCCTCTTAGCTGCCTCTCGAAACAGTTTACTAGCCACGTCAATATTTCCTGCTTGACACAAACCATTGATCATCGTGGTGAAAGTAATTAAGTTGGGCTCATAACCTTCATTGACCATGTCATCAAACAATCTTGCTGCTTCAGTCACTTTTCCATCTAAGCACATTCCATTAATCAAAGTACTGAAGGTGACAACATCAGGTTGAAAACCAAGTTTCAGGATTTTTCCCAATACAGCGAAACCATAACTAATCTGACCCAGGAGACAGAGACAGTTGATTAAGACGCTCAAGGTGAAAAGATCAGGTAAAATGCCAGACATGGTAATCTGCCGATACAGAGAAACAACAGAGCTATAATGTTTCATTCTAGCAATTTCCCCCAAAAATTTATTGAATTGGACAATGTGCGGAGGAGGATGCATAGAAATCATAGAATCAAACAAAGAAAGAGCATCGTCAAGAGTGTTAAACCCTTTATTGAGCTTATCCCTAACAAAATGTTGGCTAGCTACACTTGCACGAGACGAATCGGAACGAGAGTGAGAGTAAGATCTTACATATGAATGAGCAAACCGTGTTGATGAAGGAAGAAGACGAGAATAAGCATTTCTCCATGGCGTCATCATCATCTGCTCTGCCAATCGAGTCGAGATGGAGAAATCATCCAAAATCACAATGTTGAGAAATAAACTTAGGACGCGTTTGTTTTTCGTTTCGCTTCGTCTCCTCTCGATCCTGTTGAGAAAACCAAAGCAAAAAGATGGAGTTGGTAAGTCTAGCGGCGGGAGGACACCATCTGACTTGAATTTGTATGTAAATGCTCAAGGTTTAGTCTTTTTGACACTTGACTCCCTATACTTCAAACGTACTCAATTGACTCTCTAAACTTGCAATTGTCTACATCGTCTTGATATGTATATAGTTCAGATTTCTCATTCATATGTAACACTATTATTATTTTTTTGTTTTTTATGGTAACCAATGGTTTTTGATTCAATATCTTGAAGAGCTATATGGTGAAGAGAATGGGATATCGTGCTTGTCCACTAATTCTAAAATTAGCTATATTATGGGCAAGGCGATTGCTCGATCTCGGAGTGTATACAAAAAGACAAGACATAAACTTTGATGCTAATGCTTTTATCTCACTAATGAGTTTTCGGCAAACCAAAAAACAATCGTTTGAGCTATTTAAAGCGTTTACAATTAAAAGAGCATCTATTTCCAAAATAACTTGTCGGACACCCAAAGAATCGGCTAATCGCAGGCCGAGAAGTGCAGCAGTCGCTTCCGCATAGTAGATATCTAACAAGCCTGTCCCATAACTTGAGAAGTGGTCTAAAACCTGGCCAAATTCATTCCTGATAGCAGCTCCCATTCCTAGCATCCGGTGTTCAATAAACAAAGCTGCATCTGAATTAACCTTAATTATACCAGCCTGGTGGCGGTTTGGACGAATTAATTACGTAAATATTGTTTTTTTTTTAAAGGTGAACAGAATATGTGGTTGAACGGAGGAGGTGGACAAAACTACGAAGATCGAGTTCTGAGAACACGATCTTCATGTACTAATCACCAATTACTATTTAATTAAGGCAAAACTAACCAAGTTCGGGTTCTGAGAACCTGATCTTGGATAAAAAATTAAAAAAAAAAAATGAAGTTCGGGTTCCTAGAACCCGAACTTGGATTAAAAAATTTTAAAAAAATGAAGTTCGGGTTCCTAGAACCCGATCTTGGATAAAAAATTAAAAAAAAATGAAGTTCGGGTTCCTAGAACCCGATCTTGGATAAAAAATTAAAAAAAAATGAAGTTCGGGTTCCTAGAACTCGATCTTACTATTTTTCATAGTTTTTAATCTTCTTAATTTTTTTTTAATACATATAGCATGATCGGGTTCTAGGAACCCGATCTTCTTAATTACAATTAAGGAAGATCGCGTTCTCAGAACCCGATATCCGTATTTTATGTCCACCTCTTCCATTCAAACGGTAGGACTGTAGCGCACTCCGGTTTGGACCAGCGATTTGCCCTCGCCGACTGAGGAAATTATATTGGATTCTGTTGTTGTTAATCAATTCTTCTTCTTTCTGTTAAAAGAATTAATAAAACTCATACATAATGTCGAACAGAAGAAATCATATCAAATAAGTTGGATGAGATTACCAAGTGTAATGAATAAATATTTGTAAACCACAAGTATATTCAAAATGAAGATATATACTATATCCAGGAAAAATGACAATTAATTATGAACGAAGAGAGTATATAG
Source organism: Rutidosis leptorrhynchoides (assembly GCF_046630445.1). Classification (NCBI taxonomy): domain Eukaryota; kingdom Viridiplantae; phylum Streptophyta; class Magnoliopsida; order Asterales; family Asteraceae; genus Rutidosis; species Rutidosis leptorrhynchoides. Next base: position 45,218 of record NW_027266891.1, on the reverse strand, counting down.
CTACTAGTATAAGCTATTCACGGAGAAATCGATGGAAATGAAGAAATAAATCTATCGAGCTTGGAAAAGTATTTATAATTAGAAATAACCAAGAAAAATACATGATATAACTAAGTGCAACAATCAGAGCAAGTGTTGTCAACCCAGGTCACACAAAATCTTTGTGATTTTGGAATAGCTTATAGCTATATACTCCCATCGTCCATAATTAATTGTCATTTTTCTTATACAAGTTATATACAAATAAGACTCTTGATTTAAAGCATTTAATTTTATAAAAATGATCTTAACTTATAAATCTATATATCCACTACTTTTTTTTTAAGTTAATATCCACTACTTTTACACATTTTATATTGTCGGATGGCATCTTTTGCAAAACGCATAACATAAAAACATCAATTCTACTAACATTGGAAAACTAAATAGTAGAAACGAAGAGAGCAATTTCGCATACTTAAGATATAAAGTTTACAGCTAAAAACAAATTCATTTGATTTTCAGCTGTCATAAAAGAGAAAAAAAAAATGATATCGTCTCTTGAAGCACCTTATTAAGGCTAGTGTTTTCGAAATTGAATTTAGATTTTAGTATTTTTGTGACTTTTGTCTGTCATCTTATCTTATATTAATTCAACAATGGAATGTGTAACCTGGTAATCAAGTCGTCTAGAATTCGTTACCTTTTTTGTCTCTCCGAATATCTTCACCGACAATAATAATGAGATTAATCTCTCGTTCTAACTGTCAACATATAAAGCGGTGTAGGGAACTGACCACAGAATATTTTCTAGAATTCGTTACCTTACAATATAAGTAATCGTTTATGTATAATAATAATTGTGCAAAATGTTTCAAAAAAAATGGTTTAATTATGCAAAACTAGATTCCTATTGTTACCTATCATCGCAAACACGTAAGCGAATAAAAGAAATTATACATAGACTTTTTTTGCTTTAATTGGTATATCTCAATTTTTTAACCATTTCTCCACATGTATGAAAACATAAAGCAACTTACTTTTAAAATGTTTTTTCATTTTTTCTAAAATAATATATATAGAATAATACGAAAAGAGAAAATAGATTCTTTCATGTGATCACACACTTATCACAAGGCAAATTAAGCCTATATATTCAATGAAACACCAAATTAAGAATCTCCCTGAATAAAATACAATATGAATGTTAAATACCTCATCCATATCAAAATACATGATACTTAATCTAAATAAATATATTTCTATAAGTATTGATTAAATGTATGTTCATATAAATAAATCGTAAATATCGCACATTATGATACGAAGCGAGTATTTTTTATGAAGGAATCAATCCTAACACAATTAATTAGCATGTTTTTATAAAGATTCCTTGAGATATATATATCACATCCACATGGAGACTAGAATAAAATTACAACACCCCAACATTAATCATTTTCAGATATTAATTAATATGTAAACCTTTAGTCGGCACTAAAGTAAAGAATAAAGACCATTGCATTATAGACAATTATACATTGTTAATACAAAAAGGATTGAGAAACTTCCTTCCTTTGAGTACTCTTTTCCTTGTTAATCAAACAAGGATTAATTATAGATAACTCGTCAACACTTTTAGTTTCTTGATGCATAGCATTGTCCTTGGTCTTCCCTTTCTTTTTTCTTTTTGGTAGTTCAGATCAATCTCGACAACTTTTCGTTGGAGACCGACATAATTTTAGGATTTTGAGGTTGTCACTCCCAACAAGTGTTGTCTAGAGAATATAATAAGTAAGGAATTGACCTCCCTTTCACACTAGCAATATATATAATCAAATCCCTCTCCTAAATCCTAACAACATATTTAGAGAGCACATAATTAATATAACTCTAAATCAAAACTCTCTTCAAGAGCCTTTAAATTTTTTTTCTTTCCTTATAACCATGTTTCCGTCTCTGTCCACAATCATGTCGGGGATCGCATCCATTTCCGCAATTACAATGATCCTACGAACAATCCTAACCGACATGATCCCGGAATCTCTCAGAAACCGGATCGAAGACAAACTCTCCTACTTCTTGTCCATCTACTTCTCTTCCACATTCACTTTCATAATCGAAGACAGATGGAAAGCAGTAGACAACGAGACGTATCGCGCCGTGGAGGCCTACCTCCCGACGAGGGTAGGCCCCACGACAGACGTACTCATGTTGGGGTCCAACGACTCCCATGACATAAAAACTCCCCCGAAGAAGGCCATGGCCGTCGACTCGGTGGTCAAGGACGAGTTCGAAGGTATTAATGTTACATGGATGCGTGCATTGAAAGAAAACAAGAAGGCATTATTCTGGCCTAATGAGAAAAGGTATTTCATGTTAAGGTGTAAAAAGCAATATAGAGAGGTCGTATTGGAAAGATACATACCTTATATATTGAAAACTGCCGAGGAAATAATAAACAAGCGTGACATGCTTGATATTTATACTTATGATAAAGAAAGTGGGAGTTGGGAACCGACAATGTTCAAACATCCATCAACTTTTGAAACCCTAGCTATGGAGCCTGACCTCAAGAAGTCTATAATGGAGGATCTCGACATTTTCGCGAAACGGAAAGATTACTTCCATAGTGTTGGAAGGGCTTGGAAAAGAGGGTATCTGTTGTATGGACCTCCGGGGACAGGTAAATCTTCGCTCGTCGCGGCTATTGCGAATTATATGGAGATATGATATCTATGATCTTCAGCTTCAGAGTGTGAAAGATGATTCTGATTTGAGGAGGTTACTTACTTCTACCACAAACAAGTCTATTTTGCTTATTGAAGACATCGATTGTAGTACGAAAATCACACATGATCGTAGCAAGAAAATGCTAGCACCACAATTACAACAAGATCAAGATGATGGTGATGATGATAATGATAATGACGTAAAAGATGATCGCAAACGGCAATCTTCCGACACTGGGGTAAGTCCTATATACTATCTCTACTCCTTCATTTTCACGAGAAACTCTTAGATACACATGGTCTAACATGTTATCAGTTTACTTTAACTACACTTTTGAAATTAAGGTAATTTGATAAAATTATCCTTGTCAAGTGAAATGAATAAATCTTTTATTACACGTGATCTCTATCCGAAAATACTTGTCAATTTTTCAAAATACATATGCTATATTTATTCCGTATGTGTCAAAATACGATAATGAACTCCCATTTTGTACAGGCGACTCTATCAGGATTGCTAAATTTCATCGACGGATTATGGTCAAGTTGTGGGGACGAAAGGATTATAATCTTTACGACGAATCATAAGGAGAAATTGGATCCGGCTTTGTTGCGACCAGGAAGAATGGATGTTCATGTTTACATGGGAAATTGCAGTCCATCAATTTTCAGGAAGCTTGTTTCCACTTACCTAGGGATAACAAACCATGATCAGTTTACTTGCATTGAAAGTCTCATACAAAAAGTTCAAATTAGTCCAGCAGAAGTAGCTCAACAACTAATGAAAAGTGAGAAGCCAGATGTTGCACTTCAAAGTCTAGTTGAATTTATTAAGACTCAGGAAAAGGAAAGTGAAGAACTAAAGAAAAAGAATAAGTTAGTAACCATGTGGAGAAACATAACTCAAGCCAAATCTACATCATAGGAAAATAATTATAAATTGGCTAATTTCGTCTATTATTTGATTTTCACTAATATACTTGCAATGTTTGTAATCATGCCATTAAAGTATTTATTATATATTACACCAGTGGATCCAAAACTATGATCAAATCAACGTTTGAGTCCCTAAACTAACTAACCTTACTTCTCGCCACATAAACTAGTGTCCGTCGGCTAACAACATGCAGGGTCTAACCCGTTGAATCGTGCTTTATCTGGGACTTATGTCTCTGTTAATCCATACAATTGGCGTCATGTGTGACTTTCGTTGACATGAGCCAGTGGGACCCATCATTTTCCCTTCCAATCCCACAGTTTCCCTCGCAAATGTTAGCTATCAAACGGATATAGGATTCGGCTAATGGCGGAGCCGAAAAGACTTTTAAATATGGTCGCATTGCGAACTTTTCGATCCGAACCAATTCGAGTGTAAATGCCTGAAAATTGACACATAAAGCTTATTAATCGATTATAAATTTGTATATAATAACTATATATTTAAGGACCTATATAGACATTTTTGAAATGTGAAGGGCCATGGCCCTACAGTCCTGAGTCCCCCCTCTAAATCCATCCCTACCATTTGGCACATCCCTATCGTGATTCCTGTCGACCTCCTGTTATCACGGACTGAATGAAAGAACATAATTAGCTTTTAACACGACGTCGTTTCAAACGTATTAAACCTTATGTAATTCCAACATCATACGTCATTACCAAGTTAAAACGATGCTTTAGCTAAAACGTGTTCCGTGATAACCAAGCTATCTGGAATTCCACAATAATTTGATATACCGACAAAATACACATGCGAATAAATATAGTTCTACACTACTTTATGCTTTAGCTCACGTGAAAAATGATGTATAGTTTATAGTTTATATCATTTTTATAATTAAATTACAAATAAAAAAAAATAGCTTACAGATTCATGAACTAAATACTAGTAATTGTTTGTTGAAGTCTTGATATACAATTTTTTTTTGGCATATCAAAAAGAGTATATACATTTGTTTTAGTTAATAACAAACTAAAGAGAGTAAATTAAAGCAACATAAGTTAATACTTATTCCTTTTGAATCATAATAATTGTTTAAATTATTTTGAAAATTGAAACAATAAAAATAATTTCCCATGAACATTCTCTTTCAATAACTTATATATATATATACATATATATATTACTACACTTAAATTCCAACACAAAAAATTACCTTTTTTTATAAATGAAGGAAAAAAATTATCAATAAAATGGCCGAGTTGAATCTCGTAAGTTTACCGATAATTTATTCGGAATGAGCCCTAACCTTTCTTACCTAATTAGGTAAAATCATATAGATATTATTAAGATATATCCCAAATTATGTCTAGATACATCCACTTTTCAAAATCAAAATGGACACTTAATATGGAATGGAGAGAGTATTATCGGAGAGAATTACAGCGGAAGGATTACACCGAAGAGTTGCTATGGCCGGAAACAGGCATCCTGGACCTACACGATAAAAGCAAAAACACAAAGTACTATTTTCAAATATGATTGACAGCCTCATTTTTGTTCGGCACTAAAGTTGGTCGCATTATTGGTCACTGGTTCACACAAGAATTGTCAATCCAGAAACAAAAAGCTTAGAAACTCCTTAAAAGTTAATTTAATTTTCCCTTTAAATTTAACTAAGTTAAGGATTCATTATCACTTACAACCTATTCACTATATATATCCCTAGAAATTCTTTCCAAGATCCGAAGAAAATTTACGATCCCAATCCAATCCACGAACACAATCATGTTTAATACCTTTCCGTCTATTTCCACCATCTTATCGGTATATGCATCCATTTCCGCCGTTACCATGATCCTAACCGAAACAATTCCTGAACCGGTTCGAAATTACCTGACCACAAAATTCTCAAAATTCTTTATCCTATTTTCGTATTACTTCACAAGCTTCACATTTGTCATTGAAGAGAGATGGCAAGCTGTTGATAACAAAATGTTATTGCGGTTCAAGCCTATCTCCCGACTCGAATCGATCCAACCACCAATAGCTTCTCGATTGGGTCTAATGACTTCCATGATTTCAAAAGTAAACCGAAGATAGCAATTCCGGTCAATACAGAGGTGAAAGATCAGTTTGAAGGGATTAAAGTCAGTTGGATTCTTCGGTCAAAGGAAGTCAGAAGAGATTATGGATATAGTAGAAGAAGATCTTTCGAGCTGACGTGTAATAAGAAATCAAGGGAGATAATAATGGAGAAATATATTCCACATATATTGGAAAGTGCTGAGAAAATTTTGAATAAAAGAGAAATGCTTTGTATTCATACTTATAATAAAGAAGAAAATTGTTGGGAAGCAACTATGTTTAAACATCCTTCAACATTTGAAACCCTAGCTATGGAGCCTGACCTCAAGAAGTCTATAATGGAGGATCTTGATTTGTTTGTGAAAAGGAAAGAGTTCTTTGAGAGTGTTGGTAGGGCTTGGAAAAGAGGGTATTTGTTATACGGACCTCCAGGGACGGGGAAATCTTCGCTCGTCGCGGCGATTGCGAATTATTGAGATATGATATATATGATCTTCAGATGCAAAGTGTGAAGGATGATTCTGATTTGAGGAGGTTACTTACTTCTACTACAAATAAGTCCATTTTGCTTATAGAAGATATTGATTGTAGTACTAAAGTCTCACATGATCGTACCAAGAAAATGTCACATAGACAACAACAAGAGGAAGATGATCGTAGTGATGATAATAATGACAACAATGGAGATGATAAAGATGATCATCGCAAACGACGCTCTTCCGATCCTGGGGTAAATCCTTTATACTAATACTTAATACGCTTTAGTCTATGAATAACTGACACAAGTTTTTTATATATATATATGTATATATATTATCGATAAATAGTTGTCACATTTAAATTTTAAGAATAATTTTTGTAAAAGTTTTCCATTTATACCATCATAGTCTTAAGTCAGGATAGGTGTTTTAGTCATTAGCACCTATATATAATTATTACGTTTCTTAATTCCACAAAATGTTCATATTGTGACAATTAAACCTAGACGGGAGTACAATTTAAGTATAACAAATGAAAGTTCAAATTTTTTTGCCGCTAATTACCTTAAAAATCGGTTAATATTATTACGAGTTAATTACATATATATGTAATTATCGTAATACCTGGACAGAATATGTGGTTTTGTGGCGGAGGTGGAGAAAAATAAGAAGATCGAACATGGTGTGTTCGATCTTCTTCGCATTAGCTTAATTAAACCATTTTAATCGGAGAATTACATCATTAATTTTGAAAGACCATGTCCGAACATGGTGTGTTCGGTCTTGAGAAGCAAAATCGGACATCATGTGTTCGATTTTCACTCCCCATTGGCTGTAGCATCATTAGCGCATCATTAGCACATTTTTTGAAAGACCATGGTCGGACATGGTGTGTTCGGTCTTGATAAAGCAGAATCGGACATCATGTGTTCGGTCTTGGTGTGATTGGCTGTATCAGGCCAAAATCGGACATGCTGACTTCGTTTTCCCCTTTTTCCCTTTTTAATTCAATACCTTTTTCCCTTTTTAATTTTTTTTGGGTTTTTTATCATCTATTCCCAACTCTCTAGTAAAGTAAAAAGTATATATATTATCCTTTTTAGAGTTATAAATATATTTTATGTTGGGGAAATATCAGTGATAACGAACAAATAACAACCGGATATATGTATACAATCTCTGAAGGCACGTGAACGCTTTCAGATTGAATCAATTCGGTGGTTCACCCCAAACTATTCAATCGGATACAATCAGAGATTAGAGAATTTTCTGTATGATTATTGTTTGAGAAGAACCAGAGAAAAAAAATTGTGATCAGGAAGAAAAACGGATTCAAAAACGTCTCCCTTGGTTTTTGGCCCATAACTGCCTTATAGGCAGTTAATTTCCAGGGTTTGAAAACATGACAAAATCAGTCCCTCGAGTTCCGAAAGTGCGATTTTTGCCATAACACTTTGTCCTATCCACACACATAAACGATTACAACGTATTCGATTATGATTAACAAAAACTTAATCACCCCTAACCAAAATCGAATTCAGTGTGTTCGATTTCACTATATCCGTTTACCGTTCCGTTTCAAACCCTACGACTGTAACGCACTCATATTATTACAGGCAACTTTGTCAGGCTTGCTTAATTTAATTGACGGATTATGGTCAAGCTGTGGAGACGAAAGGATTATAATCTTTACAACGAATCATAAGGAGAAATTGGACCCAGCTTTGTTACGACCGGGAAGAATGGATGTTCATGTTTACATGGGACATTCAAGTCCATCAATTTTCAGGAAGCTTGTAAAAAGTTACCTTGGGGTAAAAAACCATGAACTTTTTACTTCCATTGAAGATCTCATTCAAAGAGTAAAAGTTACTCCAGCAGAAATAGCACAACATCTTATGAAGAATGATAACCCTAGTGTTGCACTTCAAAGTTTTGTTGAGTTTATTAACACAAAGGAGAATGAAGAAACTAAAGAAAAGGAAGAAATAAAAGAGCTGAAACTAGAAATGGTAAAGAGAAATAATGAGTTACTGAAGATGACTAGAAGAATTTGGAGAAATATAAAGCACGTGAGATCCACATGAGGTCATTTTATTTTTACAAAAGATATTATTTAAGAAATTGTTTATTATATACTTAAATCTGTAAATTTGTTAGTGGTTCCTTCAGGCTTGCCATAGATTATTTAATTATAACCACTTTCTGACTATGTATTGTTTTGCAAGAGAATAAAATAAAGTGTAGTAAAGTTCAATGCCAGATGACTAAGTTTTATAAATTATTACTACTTCTCAAATATATATATGATGTTTTGGATTCTTAAATATATCTAAAAATTCAAAATATTATGCATTTTGATTGGAATACTACTAATGTTGCTATTGAGTTCATAAAGCAAGCTAGAAAAATAAAAAATCATTTAATTAATAAATATTTTCAAAATCTAATATATATACATTTTATAAAACGACATTTGAAGTGGTTCAAATCAAATTTTATTACCAACACATTAAATGGATCGGAGGTAGTAATACTTAATATATAAATATTGTTAATTAGTTGTTTATGGAAGATTTGGTTTGGGCCTCGTAATCTGGTTTAGAAGCATAATTAGACTCATGTGCTTTTTGTTTTGTGGAAGACACAAATACACAATGGTAGGTGGTGGATTCGGGCCTCGTAATCTGGTTTAGAAGCATGATTATATTTTTTTGCTATGCCAAAAGCAAAGTTCTTAGTTACTTCATGTCACACTAATCGAAATGGCTTCCGAACTTCCTCTGGTAGCTATGGAAAAAGTGGGATGTTCGTGAGACATGAGCTCCAGAAAGTTCTATTTTCATTATAAATAGTATCATCACCACGTGAGATCTTTATTTTTTACTAAACAAGCTGTTATCTTCCATTCCACGCTCTTTCTCTCTTACAACATGTCGTCCAACTCAACACCAGCTAACCCTTCCTTCCCCTTCTCCTCTCCTTTTTAGCCTTGTACATTTGATCCTCTTCCTCCCATAACCTCACCTCTTGCATGAACTGCAAAAATATCGTATATAGTTTTGGCTACGTCCAACATGATTCTTGCTAACTCCGCCGTCTGAATGGACACGTCCAAGAGGGTCTTCTTGGATTCCAAACCTATTTTTGCTCTTGATTGATGATAGATAGATAGATAAATACGTATTTGATAGATGCATGAGCGAGTCCATGTCAACGAATACCTCCTTCACCTTGTGTTCGACCTCACGCATTTTAGCGTCACGTCGGGCTAGCTGACCTTTTAAAATGAATAGGCTCACAGTCATAAATTAGGTAACATACGTGTCCTAGAAATAGTGGACAATATGTATATTATTATTTTCTTGATAATTTAACTTTTCCAAAATAAAAGAAAAAGAAAAAATAGGTAGGACCCACCCTCCAAATAAGTGTAGTTTCATCCATGTTTTTACCTGCTCTGAAGATCATAAAGTCGTATGGGTCATCGAAATAGGTTACCGGGTCATTGACTGCCAGTATCGGCAAGGTGACGATCGAAGGGATAGTTGATGCTGAGTTGGACGACATGTTGTAAGAGAGAAAGAGTGTGGGACGGAAGATAACAACTTGTTACCGAGTCTCAGTATCTCTCGCTCTCTTTCTCGGAAGAACTGGCGTGCTCCATGGGTTCTTCAATTGAGTGGGTTTTGTGGAATATCAAATTGATTGGGCAGAAAGACTTCTTCCTCCTCTCAGTTCCACTTCTCACACAGCCTCTCCCCTGTGCAAATCTTGCACTCTCTGTCTCTCCCTCTAAAAATGGTGGTTCTGTAGGTTAATTGCACAGTAATTTGCAATGAACCTTTATCATGTGTCATTGTACGATTTTTCTCAAGAAATTTTTCAAAAGCTATATTTTTTTAAGTTATCTCTCAATCATGGCAAGATGATCAACACCCAAGACAACGGGTGGCTCAAGGTCCAGCGGTACTTGACTATAGACACGCCATTTCAATAACAACAAAAAATTATTGTTTCCCAAAAAAATTCGAAAATCCCAATTCTCCGATTCTCACTTAATCGGCTTTAATCCGCTTTTCGGAATCCTGATCTCACAATAAATAAGATCTAACATCTAACAATGGAGGAAACGAGGAAGCAGAAGACGAGAAAACACGAAGCTTGTGACTTCGCTTCCTGAGAGAGGATACAATTGACTCAACAAAAAGTTTTTGGGAGACGGACCAGAAAAACGACAAAGAAAAGAATTACTAAGAGTTAAGGGGTCGTTAAGTCTTTACAATAAAATAGTTCAATTTTTTCGGGGCAGAAGTTATTTTATTCGTGGCATTAGACCCACCCCTGATAACTAGGTGTGTATTTATTTGTTCCAGATTGAATATGTTACATCTTTAAACTGTGTATCACAGGTTTCTCTTCCTCCTAACTTTCCTTATTTCTATTGAAAATTGATTTTCACTTGTTGTCTTGCGAATAAGCATGCTGGCTCATTAAGATCATATTGGCTTGCACTTCTGTTTCTGTCTCTTAAGGAAAGATTTAGACGATAATAGCAATTAATTATTTTTTCTGTGTGAATGAATGAAGGCACGTGAAGCACGTGGAGCAGTTATAGAACCTGAAGTGGATGAGGCATTGGAGGTAGAGACTTGATCCCTCCCTTAGTTTATTGTCTGGTATCAAGCAAAAATCATGTTGTTGATATGTGTAGTGAAATCCTTAAAGATACAAATTCATATAATTGAATGTCCATATTAATGAAACGGTTTTTCTAACCAGTACAATATTGCATTCGATAAGCATTTAATACTCATCACTTTTATAGAAAGATTGTAAATCATATTGCTGATATGTCTAATAAAATCCTGAGCTCCTCTGCCCACTAGCTCGCTATCCGATGGCGATAGGCGTCAGGTTAACGGGTGTCCTCTCCTCTAGCTCATTAGTCCTTGACTTGACAAACACGCTACCTAAGATGAATCATTGTTGAGTTCTCATTCTATCTATGTTACAATTAATTAATGTGTATTAAAGCATCCTTTGATTCTTTCTGAAACATAACCTGTATGTATTAATTAAAACTCTTCAAATAAATTTCAAGCATGATGTTGGGAAGTGATTAAGTATTTATCTAGATGAGAATCAGCGAACTTTGCATATCTTAGAACAGTACATGTTCTTAAATTTGGGGTGCGCTATTTCTGTACAACTGAGTCTTAAGAGGCGAACATCAATAACTATTTTCGGAAACGTTGTTTCCGAGACAAGCTAATTATGATTAATTAAAAAAAAAAAAAAAAAACTCATCCCGGAATGTTATTCCCAGGACAGGCTAATTAATTACCTCAACACCCTAATTAATGAATACTTGTCCCGGAAATCATATTTCGGGAAGTGTATATTTGTTTACCAAAAAAAAATATCATTTTAATGTTTAGGTATTAGGGTATAGTATTAAATTTATAATTTACTGCTTAAATTTGTGTTGTATTTTGTCAATAAAACATCATATATTTTAGGATGGAGGTAGTATGTTATATAAAATATTTATATACTTTATAAAATTTATAAAGTATAAAATAAAAGTTATAAATTGATTAATTTGGAAGACATCATGTATTTTGAGGCGAAAGGAGCAATTATATTAACATGTTATCATTTTTTTAGATTGTCTAAATGTATAAGTATTTTATCATACTCTGGGAATGGCAAACAATAATATAGTGAGCGCAGTTGTCCCTGCATCCATGTTTTCTTGAGTTTCCGAGGTGCAGATACGCGTACGAACTTCACCGACCATCTTTACCATGCTTTGGAACGTGAAGGAGTTCATACTTATAGAGACGATGAAGAAATTGGTAAAGGGGAACCTATAAAGGGTGAACTTGAAAAAGCAATAAAACAATCAAAAGTTTTCGTCATAGTTATATCGGAAAATTACGCAACTTCACGTTGGTGTCTTGACGAGCTTGTCATGATCTTGGAAAAGAAGAGAACAAATCAAAATACTGTTTTACCAATTTTCTACCGTGTCGATCCGGCTGATATTAGGTGGCAGCGGGGTACTTTTGAGAGAGCATTTGCTAAGCATGAGAAGAGATTGGAAATGAGAAAGACAAGATTGAAAAGTGGATAGCTGCTCTTAAGGAAGTTGCAGATCTTTCAGGGATGAATTCAAATAATAGGTGACTAGATATATATATATATATATATATATATATAAACTCTAATGTCATTTTAAAAGTTTAATATTCTTCATTTTAAGTTTAATTTATAAGTTTATACTATTTAAAAATATATGACATTTAATTAGGGACGAAAATAGTAATTTTTTTTTTCTTTTTTTGAAAGTAGTAACTTTATTTTATACTTTATAACTTTTATAAAGTGTATAAATATTTATAAAGTGTATAACTTTTATTCCGTCTCAAAATAATACTTTGACACTTGTTCATATGATATTTCTGACTTATTCTTTCTTAGGGCCCGTTTCTATGTAAGCCCATTATCAGTAGTAATTCCTAAAGCCCGTCAATTAGTAGGACGGCCCAATTAACTTCTTGAATGATGATCTATGGTGGAGAAACCTTTGATCGCACAAAGTGGGGTTTGGTTTATTCGAAAATAGAAGCTGATAGATAATATCATTTCAAATCTAAGCTATATTTTGAATTAATTTTCCCCTGAAAATTCGAAAAGAAAAATGGCATTATCAGAAATAAATGATTTTTTTAAATAATGCAATTTGATAAGCATTTAATATTAGGGAAAAACTTCTCTCCTCCCATAACATGTTCTTCTACAACCATACACTAATTGATATGTGTCAATTTTTAATTTTGAATAGTTAAAGATGTGTTTGATTTATAATTTTATTTTATGATATATTTAATAATTACTTTACTATAATATTATAAGATGAAAAATATAATATTTTTATTTTATATTATTTTATACCCTAAGATGGATGGGCGAACCCTTGATGAAATTTTTTTAAAAGTATTAAACCAAACACTTCATTATCGATTAAAACTTAAAAAATTATAATTTTTACATGTCATTTATTGTATGATTATTGGTCGTAGAAGAACCTGCTATGGATGGAGTAAAATTTTTGCCTTAATACTATTTTTTACTGTTATAGAAAGATTGCAAAAATAAAAAAGTTTAAGCCGATGTTTGGAAATATTATATACTTTATATATTGATGAAATTATATTAAACAGTATTATAAAAAAAAAAATTAAACAGTGAAGATTGTTATAGAAAACTTTTCTATTGGCTTATCTTTTTCCTACAAAATGATCCTAATTTTTATAATTAATATCCAATTTGAGCCATGAATATCACAATTTCTTCATTATTCAATTATTAAAGACTAGTAAACTTCAAAAAATAAAAAATTCTCAGTAATCTACATTTTGACCAATGTCAATGGTGCGAGAGTGCCGGTAGTAATCTACAATATATTACTCCCTCCGAATCAAAATATACGAATTTTTATTTTATTTTTAGATGCATTCATGTTCATATGAACATATATTTAATGAATTATTGATTAAATACACATTCTAAATACATATCCATATGAATGAAACTAGAAATGCAAAACATCATGATCGTATATTTTTTATAGGGAGGTAGTATTTCCGAAACCTACAAACAATGGTGCAAAAAGGAGATCTCGAATCATTAACGATGTCATACTTATTATGAATGAATAACTTATTGGTAACTTCAACTTCAAGGAACACAAATTATAGAGTATACATACATGAATGTTCAATAATAAGATAGGAGTATATCTATAGACTAAACAATATTTACACGTTAACGACAAACAGAGCCGTTCATCCGGAGAAAAGACACTCTAGCAAAATCTCTGCAGAATTACTACATACAGTTCATGGGTAGGGATAAATAATAAAGGGATATCTAGCCCCTGTATTTTAGAAAAAAAGTATGAAATTGGTCCTTTTCTTTTTTGGAAAACCCCCGAAATTAATCCTTAATCTTGGATCCAAGACAGATTGGATTGAAACAACAGAATCAGAGACTGAAGCTTTTGGTTTGGATTATTACCTAAGAATTGGCAAATACAGCTTCAGGGTGGTAATAAAGCATTTCATTCCAAATCATCTCCCTGATGACATGTTCTCCCATGTTTTCATCGATCTCGAGATTGATAGGAACTTGTGCTGGTGGATTGTATCTAGGATCGTACAACCCTGACAAGTAAGGATGGAGTAATGCTTCATTAACCGTTATCCTCTTCGTCGGATCGAAAACGAGCATCCTCTGCATCAAATCAATGGCTAAAGGATCGGCATGTGGATAGAGGTGACCCAAGTGGGTCCCGCGAGAGTATGGTAGCGACTTGATGAACCTTCTGGCTTTCGGGTTGTCGATAAACTGAATGTCAGATTCTTGCTGGCTTCCGAGAATGTTGATTATCAGTTTGAGCTGGTTAAGACACTCTGTTCCTGGGAAAATGGGCTTCCGGCCGAGAATCTCGGCGAAAATGCATCCGACGGACCACACGTCGATGGAAGTCCCGTAGTTGTCGCAGCATAGTAGGAGCTCCGGCGCGCCGGTACCAGCGTGTGACAACGTACTCAGTCATGAATTGTTCGTTTCCTTGGCTGGTTCTTGCTAAAACCGAAATCACATATCTTCAAGTCACAGTTTGCGTTGACTAGGAGGTTTCCGGGCTTTAAATCACGGTGGAGGATGTTTGCCGAGTGAAGATATTTCAGCCCTCGCAGCAACTGTAAAGTAAAAAATGGACAAAGATCAGTCACAAAGAAATCTATCATTTTCCAAGTTTCTGTTCATTGGTTGGTTTTGGGGACGAAATTTGGAGAACAAACCGACTTTTTATAGGCAACGAACCAAAAAATCGACAACCAAGAGTAAACTCAAACTCTTTTGACAATAGTATTACATCACATTTCATTTGGTTCCTCTTCACTGACAAAATATTGCTCGCACTCAGACGATCTGTTCTAGAACTATTCCAATCAGTTACTCAAAATTTAGGCATGTCATAAAATGGCTATAGACTTATACTATCTCATTAAAATGACGAGCACATTTCAACACTACGTAGAAGAATTTTGAATCAAAGACACTGAAACCAGGGCAATTCCGAAATTTTAATTGCTTCCATTACTCTGAAGCATCGTTGAAACTTGAACGTACGGCAGATTTTAACCAAAAGGGCAAAACGATAAATGAAAATGTAGGGACTACAGACAACTCAGAAAGTGCAATAATTACTCATTAGGTGGCCTTTTAAAGTTAGTTAGCTCTTATATTATCAACAATTCAGGCGTTTTCTTCAATATCTCATTGAAGCTACATTGATATTTTCCATACAGAAACTTCATTTAATCATTGTCAGGCATATCCACAAGAAATTCAGAGTTCAGCACTTTGAATGCAAAATGAGAATTTCACATAAAAAGTCAACACATAAGTCTTGCAATATGAAAAAAGAGATAGATTGAAATTGCAATACCTGAAAAAGAAAGTATTTGCAGTGATCATTGGACAGAGGTTGGGAGGACTTAATAATCTGATGCAAATCGGTATCCATAAGCTCGTAAACCAAGTAAACGTCCTTAAAACTGTTTCGATGAATCGGCATCATGACATCCTTCAGGGCAATCACATTCTCGTGCCGTGTATGTCTAAGGAGAATCAATTCCCTCAAAGTCCTCAACGAGTCAACTCGGTTCTCAAACACATTGTTGATCTTCTTGATGGCAACTTTCTCATTCGTCTCCCTATTGATCGAAGAGCATACTACTCCATAAGCCCCTCTCCCAATCGGCTTAATCGGGACATATTTCGTGTCGATTTCGAACAAGGTTTGCCACATTGTGTAGTAATGTTTCCCTCTTGATCTCATCCCATTTGGAGGCTCAACCATACTTGCCATTGACACAACTCAAAAACTCAGCAGAAACTACAAATTCCTACCTGAAAAACAAATCAACTGAACTTCAATTCAATCAAATTCAAATTCACCCAAAATTCAAATTTCCTCAGATCATAATTCAACAGCTTAGAAAGACATAAATGATAAAACCCAGATAGATAAACAAAAACCCAATTTAAAAAATTCAAAAAGTGAAAGAGAATCGATACTTACTTGCAGATTATATGTTCTTTTGAGCACTTTCCAAATCATAAAAATCTGAACTTTTCCATTATAATTACAAAATAACAGACACCCACATGATAAATTCACCTCTACACACCAAAAACTTATTCTTTTCTCTCACTACTAAAAACAATTTCTTTAGAACACTGTATATAAGAAAAAGAAAAAGCTGAGAAAAAAATATGATCTTTATCTTTAAAACAGAAGATAGTGATCTGATCTGTCACGAAGCTTTAAGTTATATTCGTTATCTCGTCGTGATCAGAGAGAGAGATAGAGAGAGAGAGAGTTGAATAATGGAATATTGAAGAAGAGGAAGAAGAAGAAGGAAGCAAACTAGTAAGTAGTAGTAGTAGCAAAGACGTGAAAGCCACACGGCATTTCATATAGTATACTAAAGTTTTTATTTTGGTGCCATGTATTGTATTTTTTTTTTAGATTTTTTTTTTATTTTTAGATTTTTATTTTTAAAAAAATATATATTTTTATTATTTATTTAAAAGGATGTACACAACCCAATTCACTTTAAGTGTTGCGTAATGAAAATTGCGAATGTTATAATGATAGAAAAAAATAATATATTTATCCATTATTTATTATTCAAAAATTATAAATATTTATTTAAAATAAAATATTAATTTATTGAAATAAATATAAAATTAAGACTAAAAAAATTTAAATATACATGAATTTCATAAAAATAACAATATCAAACTAAATTTCATTTCACTAAATGTACTGCAAGGTCTATATAAGAACAACGCTTTCACTTATCAATTTCCTTTTCTTTCTTTTTTGTTTTTTCTTTGGTAATTATTACCTTACTATTCTAGTCTATATTTGTTAGTTTCTACTTTTTTTTTTTGATAAGATGGATGGATAGAGGTACATTTTTCGCGTAAGTTATTTATTTATTTATTTTTTTGTCAATATCTATTTTTATTGCAAAGTGAAAACTTTTAAGTACAAATCTATCATTTAAAATTATTAGGTGCAACATCCTGCATTTTTATATCTCAAATAAAACAGAGATATAATCATAACTAATAAGTACCAATTTTCTAGCAAAACTTGATTTTTCTCGATATCTATAGTTGCTATAAGAATATAATTCTTTACTCTTTGTACAATTCTATCAATCCACATACTTACCTGCAAAAACAAACTCATTCCTTTCTAACCAAATGTAGTAAATGGTAGCTAGGAAGCATCTTCTTCTCATGGTTGCCAAAGCAGATTTCCTTACGCTCAACTTTATCACCCAAGTCATTAAGTATCGGAACAAAATCAGGAAAATCACCCTTAGGATCCATTTCAATGAGCAGTCTAGCATATTACAATCTAGTCTTAAGCAAGGTACACTTGTCGACAAACAAAGGCTTACCACAATAGCTCCCAATCTTGCTGAGAACAGACTTAAACAAATACTCCACAGGAAGTCCCGACAATGTAACCCATACTGGAACCTTCGTAATCTCAGACTGCATTCATCTTGGACATCCATGGTTTCGGCAGCACTGGTTTTTTTGTTAAACGTTATAGCACTAGCATTTAACACTCCATTCATAGCCTCCTCGTCTTGAAACTTAGTATGAAGAGATTATTGCCTCTCTAATGAACCGAGAGCAAACCCTTGTTCCCCATCGATAGAAAGATTAAAATCAGTACGATTATCACTTTGTCGGAGTCTCTCAGCCAAGGTTCTAGCCACCGAAAACCCAGTAACCGGAACAACGGTTGCTGGCCGATCAATCTCCATAAATCGAGCAGATCTGACATCTGGAACCATTGGCACCTTCTATGTCAGATCGATCGATTGAGACTCCAAGACAGATTGTTGACGTTGCAGCTGACCTCCGGACGCCGTCGACGATGACGCGCCATCCATCGTCGAAAGTGGCGGACGACCTCTCTATGAAACGGGATATGGCGTATGTTAAGAGAGAGTTTCTTAACGTGCGCCAAGAGCCATTCGCTTTTTACTTGCTTGAGTTACTTTGAATGCCCCCCCGTACGTTATTTTTTTTAATGATGATAATTGGCATGATGGATATTAGATGGATATTTAGATTTGGACTTTCAATTTTTTTTCTCGATAGTTCATCTCGGTCGAAAATTTATTTTTATTTAACATTCCAACAAATATTATCTCGATATATCATATTTTATGATTTTTTAGAAATGGATATTTATCGATATATTCAACATATTTTATTTTTCGAGTTTTTCCATAACCATTGATATTGAAAGTTGCAAATGTTATTGAGTCATATACATTTTTTTCTAATCAATTTGGACGGTATAAAGATAGGTCTTCCCAAATAAAGTTTTAAGAAGCGACATTTAGGATAAATATCAGATAACCACTAAATCTTCCCAAATAAAATTTTAAGAAACGATATTTAGGATAAATATCAGATAACCATTAGATTAACAAAAGCTTGAGTTTTAACGAGTCATACTTGTTTAAAGTAAAAAACAAATAAAAGTTACCGCATTTCACAAATTCAAAATAACACATGATAATTGCTCAAATCATTTTCCTCCCAACATTATTAATTTTTGGATAATTTAATCATATAATTTTTTTTTTCAATTTTCACCAATGCCGATTCGGTTCGAGATCTACAACTGGCCTACCATAGACCCAATTTGTTACGATATACTAGTAATATTATATAGTATTCACATAGTGACAGATATTTGCAAGATACTTTTATAATTTCTTTATGCAATAATTATTATTAGCAATCCAAGTATTAATTATTTTTATAACTTTTAACGTATTAATGTTATGGGTCGGCTGCGCCGTCGGCCGTGCTTATTAATTTTCAACTAATGATATCGGCTGAGCTCGGCCTAAGCCATATTTTCGTTTCATCAAACAAAAGTCACGTTCGATCATGACTGGAATCCGAATCAGCCCCACTCATCGTTGTCCAACACGAGAGTCTATATAGATTTATTTAATAGGTATAATCGACTTGATAAATTCCACTCGCTAATCCATAAAATTTTATATACAAATTAAAAATTTATTAGTTAAATTGAAATTTATAAATATAAATCACATACTAATAATTAAATGTAGAAATTTGATTTTAATTGAAAATGCGTAAATAATTTAACTGCATGCCCATGGACTAAAATATAATAAATGGGCAAAATTGCATAATTTATGAAAGAATAGAGTTATTTTTCCATGAGTTGATTGTTGACACATCAACATTTTATTTTATTAAAACTGTTATTCAAAAAACATTTATTAAAACTATGTGTTAACCTTCAAGTATAGAGTCATTTTCTCCGATTAAAACCTTCCTACAAAGAGTCATTTTCTCCGACCGACACGATCATCTTGCCATTTAGGCTTAGTGGCCCCTATTCCAATGCGGCATCAAAGTTGGTGGTCGTGTTTTGTTGGGATTAGGACTCAAAGAGATACTTGACTACTCACACTAATCGAGTTAATTCGTTTTTTCTTAAATGACTCATAAATTCAGTGATTTTACAAGTCAACTCGTGATTTTAGCAACTATATAGTGGGTGACTCACTCTAAAATTATAAATATTAAAACGTATTCACTTGTAATTTCATTCTAATTACGATCGATGATGGCGATGGAATTGGAAGCAGTAGTAATATTATTCTTGTGTACTATTATCCGTCCTTGTCTCGTATTATCGTACGTAAATGCTGGAAGCCGCCGAGCCGGTAATTATGAGTAGTCGATATCGAGAAGCCGACTCATGAGCTGAGCTGAATCTGTCGAAATCAAAATGTCCCGACGGCAAAGGCTTTGCAATAGAAAAGGAACGTGGGATTCAATGCTTTCCCTACAATCCATTTTTCCATTCCAAGATATCGGCTATTGCCACGTGGCCTCACGCACGACTTTCCCTCGTAATTACCGTTGCTTAGTTTTGGCATATGAGCACAATCCATTCGAAAAAGTGTACTTAAGAAAAAGTTAGGGAGAGTGATTAATAGTTAGTTTTGAAATAGATGATATATTTAAAGTTTGGTTTGTCAATAATTCAATAGAATGTTTGAGGTCTTAAAGGTCAATTATGGTTTCACTAATTTATTTTAATGAAACTATTATATGAAATGAGAAATGATCTTAATTAGGAACTTTCTAAAAGATCGTCGCTTAGATATGTATGTCAATAATTGACATATGTAATTTTAAAAGAAGAGTTTTTGACATGCACGCTCTGTTAAAGGGTGAATACTTTAAGGTAGAAAGTTTATATCTAAATATTTTCCGAGTGAAAGTTGCAATTCATTCTTAAAATCGAATTATCTTATATTTTTTCCGTCCTTAATTGATCGTCGTTTTTCCTATGCAAAATACATACGAAATGACAATTAATTAGGGATGGAGATAATAATAAAATTTATTCTCATTTGATTTAAATTATGAGTTTCTGATTTATATATTACATAACCATATGACAAACTATGAAGGATTGAAAATTGTTGGGTACCAACCGAGAAGGATTTTTAATTCCTACCAAAAGCCTTTTATTGGCTTTGCCACTCTTTCAAGACATGTCAATTTTGCTTGCTATATGATTTGGTTTGCCACATTTAAATCTTCTTGTTGAGCTAGTGATCTCTCATTTTATTTTGTTTCACATCAGAAATTAATTAAAGGTTTCTGGTTTGATTTTTGGCTCATCTTTTAGAGTTCATAAAAACCATTTTTCTTTTCTTTTTAATTTTTGTAATGCGAAACCAAACACTCAATGTTTGGTTCTTACAATCTGGAAATAGCCAACTATATTACCTACTTTATTTTTGAGTTCATATAATATTATATCAAATTGAATCATTTATCCAATTCGATTTTCCGGTCTAAAACCGGTTCAAGATAATAATTAAATCATTTGTTAATCAAAACTAGCTTTGTTTCTATTCTAATTTTGACCGGACAAATATTAAATGATTACATTTCTAATTCATTGGCATGCCTACCCACCATTTTGTCTAATGCATGCTATAGGCTTCCTCTAATTATATCATTTACCATTTGATTGTTTCATATATATATATATATTAACATTATTATTTCAAAATGTAAATGTGGGGCAGAAAAAATGAACTGTCCTGGTTTCTTTTTGGTCAAAATATACAAAAAAAAAATGTTTAATCAACAAGATGCTCTAAATATAAATTGCTAATAATTAAGAGTAAGACCATGTGATGTGATCTAAAAGACTATTAAAAGTTGGAGTGGGTGAAAAACAAATGAAGCAAATGTGCCCACTTGTAATTTTGGTTCGATCGTTCATGTACATAGATAATAACCAGACAAATTCTCTTGAAATATATTTTATTATATTGACGAAGACTTTTCAGTGAACGAGAAGAAAGTCGTCTTCCAAACTTTACATATATATTTTTTCATTTTAATCTAGACTCGTATCGATTTGATTGTGTTTGGTTTTATTTTTTGAGGTTTGGGTGTGATTTCGGTTGATTGGATGGGTATGTGAATGATTGATGTATGGTTAAATATATATTATAATAATATTAAAAATTGTTATGTAGTTGAGTGGTTGATAATTTGAGAATGGTTAAATATATATTATAATATAATTAAAAAATATAGAGGTAGTTAATGATATAAATTTAATTTAAGTAATTATATTTAAGGGATATAAGTTAAGTATGTTTTGAATTAAAATGAATATTTAAAGATTATAAGAAAAATGAATATTTAAGGGTAGAGGAGTCCAGACAAGACGAAATAAAAGATGGGCTTAAAATCTCTGAAATGTGGCCTAAGCTAGACCAGTTATAAGTGAAGAATTGAAATTGGCATAGTGATTTTAGGGAAAAAAAATCCTAGTTCGCCCTTAAATCACAGTCAATTCCATTTCACAGTAAGAATATTTATTTATTTTTACCCCTCCATACATGAAGGAAGTTAACAAGTTGGGAAAAATCTTCACCAGAATCTTCAATCTTGATTAGTTCCCCTGCTAATTCTGCAGGAGTGATTGATACAGACTCGATTAATTCTAGGGCTTCATCGAAAAGAGGATTATGTCTGCAACTTTCGCCTAAATAATTAGAGACCAGGATCTGGAACGCTTCAGCATTGCAATAGGACATGTTGATTTGCATGTCGAAACGATGAAGTAGAGCCGGATCAAGCCGATCTTTTTGATTCGTCGTGAAGATGAAAATTCTCTCATTGGCCCAGCTTGACCACAAACCATTTGCAAAGTTTAATAATCCATTTATTGAAGGCTACAATAACACAAAAAGAACATCAATTAAAACTCTTT
The DNA here is from genome assembly GCF_046630445.1 of Rutidosis leptorrhynchoides. Classification (NCBI taxonomy): domain Eukaryota; kingdom Viridiplantae; phylum Streptophyta; class Magnoliopsida; order Asterales; family Asteraceae; genus Rutidosis; species Rutidosis leptorrhynchoides. The sequence continues at coordinate 22,529 of NW_027266891.1, read as the reverse complement.
TAGATATTTCAGAATATTCTCAATAACATTTAAACGGTGTGACGAGAATCTAAGGTAAAACATTAAATCTCTAGTACTATAAGAAAAAGTCATAATTGCTGGAAGGCAGAACATTAAACCTCTTTTGTTTCGGTTGTTCAGATCAATCTCAATAATTTTAATTTCGTTTGAGACTTATTTCTGTTTGGCTGTGAATTTTTCCATAGAAGCACTGGCTAGTAGGTCAAGGTTGAGAACATCAAACCTCTAGAAATTTTACTAATTTCTTAAAAACTTCCTAAATTTTTCTGTAGAAATTATGTAGATTAATCGAAATTCTAAGCAACATGCTGAATATGGTTAAACTCTAACCTTTGGATCCCTGTTATCATAGCAGCGGCGTTCCTCCTCGTCAGTAAAAGGTACGTCGTACATATCAAACTCTTGATTTGCATCGTCTATACAATCAATATCCTCCATAACCAAAATCGACCTACTGCCTGTTGTTCGCAACAACTTTCTCATGATACCATCATAATCTATACCATCAAACTTGAACTCATATATGTCAAATTTCAAGTAATTAGCAATAGCAGTAATCAAACTGGTTTTCCCCGTCCCCGGAACACCATACAATAGATAACTTCTGTTCCAAACTTTGCCTACTTTCTTGTAAAACTCTTTCCTCTTCAAAAACCTGTAATAATACATATATAGTGCCCTGTTTCATCACTAAGGGTAGATCTTGATATATTTGTTCATTTCATATGGAAGTACTCGATCTTGGACTTAAATGTTGATGATTCATGTAGCCAGTAAATAACATGGGTGTTTTGTATTGTATCTTGCTTTCAAGCCAATCGAAGCAATTCTTGAATTGATGCTTGTTGTTATTGTTATTGTTGTTATATGAAAGTACGTAAAAAAAATTCATATAGACCATAAACATTTTAATAACATTCTCATTGTCCTTTGAGGTTCTTCCTCCTTTTGTTGTTCTTTTTTAAAACTTCTATAAAAAATAAAGTTTTTTTTTATGCGAAAAAATATATTAATAGAACATGACCTAAATCTAAGATAAGTGCATCAACCGAAATCGTTTGCATTAAAACACCTTACCCTATCAAGTAAAGAAGATTGAAAACAACAACAATAAAGAAAATTAGTTACCAGTCAAGATCGTCAGTTATCATCTTTTTTACCGCTGGATGAATAGCTAGGGTATGAAATGTGGAAGGATGATCAAGATAGATAGAATTCCATTCAAAACACCAGCGGCCATCCAATATTTGACCCTCAGGAGTGTAAATTTTGACCTCTTTTTTCTGATCTTTAATCTGTTTGGATGTGGCCATGACATGAGGCAAATATGATTTTAACACTAGATCTTTAAAATTATTATTAAAGCTCAGCTCAAACCATTCCTTTTTAACTAAGAAAAGTTCATCATCATCATCATCTTGTTTTTCTAATAATAAATCATGATCGTCTCCTTCTCGTCCTCCTCCCCATTCGTGTTGTTGTTGTTGTTGTTGTTGTTGTTGTTTATTCCTTTTGGATTCTACTTGGTGTGCGTATCTCCAAATGACTTTAATATCCCCGAATTGATCTGGAATTTCTTCACCTTTTCCGACGGAGATTGTGATATTCCCATTTTGTCCTTGCGGTTTTCCCACTGTTAATCTCACGGATTTAGGGCTGATTTTTCCGTCAAGGTAAGTCTCCGCTGATTCAAAGATTTCATTCTTCATTTCGATGCAATCAGGAACTAGCTCATCGAAGATCAAAGTGAGTGAAGGGTTCATAGGGGTGGATAATATTTTGTGAATATATGATCTAAGCTCGTAAGGAACAAATTCGTCGACTGTTGCTTTGATCAGAATTAGAAATGCCGTCAGCGAGGCGTAGAAAGAGAACAATTTGGAGGCTGATGAGGCCGCATTAGACAGGGAAATCATGGTGATCACTAATTCACGAGGTTTTCAGAGTTACAAAATACTACTTAAAGAGTTTTGAATGTTAATGCTCATCTAAGAGAAGAACTAGCTAGTTAGTATGAAATGTTCAGCCTTTCCATGCACAATTACACTTGTATCCTTTAAAAAATGCTTTTGATAATTTAGAAAGATACTGGTTAGAGTTAGAGTGTGATTATCCCTTACTATAACTGGTCAATGTAAATCGCTAATATTATTCCTCAACGTGAATTGAGGAAGAAGAACATCTTTCATTTTAATTAATTATTAATTATGAAAAATAACTAATTTCCAACACATATATATACCAGTACCTATTATCCAATGTTACAGATGTCAATATTTTATTTGCATACTTAAAATATGATACGTTAGACTAAATCCATCTAAAAAATTTTCCCATAAGAAATATATTTGAATCTATTTTAAGACAATCTTTTGTAGATCCTATTATATCTGGGAGATACATCTTGAACACAAACTTTAAGACAATTTCAAACAAAATATAAATATTTTTTTCCAGTTCGAGACTAAGTTGTTAGAATAAAGTTAACAGTAAAGGGCAAAATAATAAATAAAAATCGAACAATAAAGCCTGTAGGTCTTTTCCCATATAAAAGCTGAACTGATCATATTCTAACAATAAGTCCCGAATTATACAAATCAATCAGAATTAAACATGTTTTCTAGATCCAATTTGCCACAAACAGCCCCGGGCTTGTTCTCCGCCTATGCATCTTTGACAGCTTACTTAATGCTCATTAGAACAGGAAATTACATATATATTTAAAAAAAAAATTAGGTAGACATTTTTGTTGAAAAAGGACGGGAGGTGAACATTTGTAGTTGGACCGGAAACCGCGTTTTCGGTCCAACAAATTAATTATGCGTAATTAAGGTTAAATAAGACCGGTTTTGGGATTCTCGGTCAAACTAAGACCGGGTTTCCCATTCCCGGTCTTTAATTTTTTTTTTTCGAAATGCCACGTGGCAAGCCGTGAGTGGAGCGTTTCATGTAACCGGTCAATGCTTTTTCCGTCAAAAATGTAATCGTACCGGAATTGCCTGAAATTCATATATGTTGTAGACGAGACCACGAGGATCTCGAAACCGGCCAGAACACGTCGAATGCCGGCCGGAAGTCAAAGCTTTTCCCTCGTCTAATTATTCCGTCAAAAATGTAATCTCACCGGAATTGCCTGAAATTCATATATGTTGTAGACGAGACCACGAGGATCTCGAAACCGGCCAGAACACGTCGAATGCCGGCCGGAAGTCAAAGCTTTTCCCTCGTCTAATTATTCCGTCAAAAATGTAATCTCACCGGAATTGCCTGAAATTCATATATGTTGTAGACGAGACCACGAGGATCTCGAAACCGGCCAGAACACGTCGAATGCCGGCCGGAAAGTGACTGTATTCGGACGTTTTCAAAATTTTAACCGAAACTTTGAATCAAAAATTAAGACAAACGAAAGCGAGATAGAAAAATTAAATTATACCGTCGTGTTTGTGTTGAAGAGACGAATCTTTTGGTACCGGAACCAAGGCCGGAGATGGCCGGAATACCAGTTGACGAAGAGAGAGAGAGTCGGGAGAGAGAGCTCTTCGCCGGAGAAGAAGATGTAATTAATTAAAAAATGTTAAATTACTATTCTGCCCCTAAAACCGGTTTTCCCAATTCCGGTTTTACTTAAAACCGGTTTTCCAAATTCCGGTTTTAACTAATTAATCATCCCCCTAATCACAATTAGTTGGACCGGAAACGCCGTTTCCGGTCCGGCTATTGATGTTCACCTCCCGTCGAAAAAGGACACAAAAGTACTGTACCCCTCATTAGAACGGTGGCGAATGAATTTCTTCCTGGCGAGCTTCGATCATATATTTATAGATTCTTCGACAAGTTTTTCGTTCCTCGAAATAATTTACTCACTCTGGTAATCGACGAGAAAACTGGAATGGCGAAAAACGACGTCTTCGAAGCAGCAGAGATCTACACGAGCAAAAAAATCAGCCCCAAAACAGAACGGTTAAGAGTTAGCAGGATCCAGGGACAAAATGGTAATTTGACTGTCACGATCGATAAGGGTGAGAAGATCTATGACGTTTTCGAGGAAAAAATCAGGCTTGTCTGGATCTTTTCAGGCGACGAGTCAAAAGATCACGTTGAGAAGAAATGGTTTGAGCTTAGCTTCGACAAGAAATTCAAGGAGAGAGTATTTGATTCCTATTTGCCCTATATTATGGAGAAAGCTAAAGAAATGAAAGAAAAGAATAAGACTGTCCAAATTAAGAGTCGACAATATCATCATGGTTGGAATTCGATAACCCTAGATCACCCTTCAACTTTTGAAACTGTCGCAATGGATCCTTGTTTAAAGAAATTGATAATCGATGATTTGGAAAGATTCTTGAAAAGGAAAGATTTTTACAAAAGGGTAGGAAAAGCTTGGAAACGAGTTTACTTATTATATGGTCCTCCGGGGACCGGAAAATCGAGTTTGATTGCTGCCATGGCGAATTACTTGAAGTTTGATATCTATGATTTGGAGCTTGGAAGTATGCAACATAATTTTAAAGATATATTGATGACGACAGGCAATCGATCTATTTTGGTCATTGAAGATATTGATTGTAATCCAGCTACTCATGATCGTGATGACGAATCAGATATTTATCAGTATCAGCCACCTAATAGATCTATTTTGGACACTAAGGTTTGTTTAATTTTTTTTTCATGATTAATTTATATTCTAACTCAACTGAGTTTTATAAATTTATTGAATCTCATTCCTTGTTTAATAAAAGTAATCAAATCTTGTAATTCGATTGAAAATAATTACCTTAGTTATGGAAATTTTCATTCATATATATATATATATATATTCCTGATTACGAGGTTAATAAACTATTAATGTTGCAGTTGAACTTATCGGCGCTGCTGAATTTTATTGATGGGCTATGGTCAAGTTGTGGTAACGAGAGGATTATTATCTTCACAACGAATCACAAGGATCGTCTAGACCCTGCATTATTACGTCCTGGTCGGATGGATATTCACATTAACATGTCCTATTGCACCCCAGAGAGCTTCAAGATCCTGGCCTCGAATTACCTAGGAGAAAGCTGCAAAAGCCACCGTCTTTTTGGAGATATCGTAACCCTTATCGAGTGTCTAGAGGTCACGCCTGCGGAAGTAGCCGAGGAACTGATGAAGAGTGAAGATATTGATGTTGTATTTCAAGGAATGCTTCGATTCCTAAAGCAAAAGATTAATATCGAAAAGGATCGGGCTGAAACGAGTAGGAAACTGAAAAAGAACAAAAAGAATAAGAATCTTGAACGAAAGAAGAACAGAAAGGAGGAAGATAATGACGATGATGATAATGATAACGATAATAATTTTGAAGAATAAATAGGCGAGTTAATTTAGAAGAGCTTATAAGCAAATGATTTTCAATTTTGATGAAGAAACTTTGCGTTAAACTTGTTGGCTGAAACAAAATTTTGATAATGATAATGTTGTTGGTGAAAATTGTTATATTATTATTATTATTATAGTGATTTAAGACTGACTTAGTGTGTTTCGACCCTTAAATCGTAAAATTAGCCATTTCTAACTTAAACAGTCAATTCCATTTCACAGCATGAAAATTTATTTATTTTTACCCCTCCATACATGAAGTTAACAAGTTGGGAAAAATCTTCACCTGAATCTTCGATCTTTATTAGTTCCTCAGTTAATTCTGCAGGAGTGATTGATATGGACTCGATTAATTCTAGGGCTTCTTCGAAAAGAGGATTATGTCTGCAACTTTCGCCTAGGTAATTAGAGGCCAGGATCTGGAACGCTTCAGCATTGCAATAGGACATGTTGATTTGCATATCAAAACGATGAAGCAGAGCCGGGTCAAGCCGATCCTTTTGATTCGTCGTGAAGATGAAAATTCTCTCATTAGCCCAGCTTGACCATAACCCATTTGGAAAGTTTAATAATCCGTTTATTGAATGCTAAAAATAACACAAAAAGAACATTAGTTAAAACTCTTTTAGATATATTCTCAATGATATTTTGTCAGTAAGACGAGAATCTAAGGCAGAACTTCAAATCTATACTACTACAAGAAAAAAAAATCCTAATAGCTAGGATGGCAAAAGTCTAAGTTGGTCAGATCAATCTTAACAACTTTTCATTAGAGATTTATTTCTGTCAATTTTTCTGCAGTAGCACCTGCTAATATATAGGTCAAGGTTGAGAAAATCAAACCTCTAGTAATTAAAAGAAAGAGTTTTTAACGTTGAAAATTTTACTAATTTCTTAAAGAATTCCTAAATTTTCTCTAGAAATTAAGTAGATTAATCGAAATTCTAACTAACAAACTGAATACAGTTAAACCCTAACCTTTGGATCATTGTTATCATAGCAGCGGCGTTCGTCCTCCTCGTAAATAAAAGGTGCGTCGTACTCTTGATTTCTATCGTCTATACAATCAATATCCTCCATGACCAAAATCGACCGACCGGCTGTGGTTCGCAAAAACTTTCTCATGATACCATCATAAGGTATATCATCAAACTTGAATTCATATATGTCAAATTTCAAGTAATTAACAATAGCAGCAATCAAACTGGTTTTTCCAGTCCCCGGAACACCATGCAATAGATAACATCTGTTCCAAACTTTGCCTACTTTCTTGTAAAACTCATTCCTCTTCAAAAACCTGTAATAATACATATCTAGATATTCTTATGCCTTTTATATGAAAGTACTTGATCTTAGGCTTTAACAATAATTGATGATTCTTATTGTTATTAAATGAAAGTACGAAAAAAATCATATAGAAGAATACTCCCTCCGTCACAAATACATGATGTTTTATATTTTTAGGTTCATCTAAATAAACATGCATGTATTTAGTGAATAAATAACCTAAAAATGTAAAACATCATACGAAGAAAGGAAATTTTATTTACCTGTCAAGATGTCAATAATCAACTTTTTTACCGCGGGATGAATAGCTACCGTGTGAAATGTGGAAGGATGATCAAGATAGATAGGAGTCCATTCATAATTCCAGTCATCGAATACTTTACCCTCACGAGTATAAATTTTTACCTCTTTTTTCTGATCTTTAACCTGTTTGGAATAACTCTCTGTCTATTGTCTAGGCTAAAGATTTTATTGAATGAATCAAAGGAGTATATGAGCTGAAGTATATATAGATCGCATGTAGAGATTTCATAGATCAAAGACACAACACAAAAGAAAACAAAATACGTGGCAGAAAAACAAACAAAATCGGATCTTATACTTTCTGATACAATTATTACAAACATGCGACCAAAAGAGGAAACAAATTTGGAAACCGAAGAAAAACAAAACAAGTTTAATATAAAGAATCATAATCGGATCTTATACTTCTAGTGCAGTTATTATAAACATGCGACTAAAATGAGAAACAAATTTGGAAACTAAATATCTTGATGGAAGTCAAAGACAATCAAGATTAGGACGGATTGCGCATTCAAGAATAAGATTAGTGACCAAGGCAACTAAAGCCTAAAAATAAAGGACTCATCTCACTGATTCATTTACACAAACATCGTTTCTTTGGGAGAAAATTAGAGGGGGAGTGTTCTCCACTCAGACCGTGTTTATTGTCATAGCTTCACCAAATCAAAAGGTTGTTCAAACAGAGTTGAAAGTACTAGCCTCCCGATGTAGTTAAATAGGAGTTCGTACTAGTCTTACTTATAAGAATTAAATCTCTTGTGTTATCTTTTGTTTGTTTGAATCTATATTGCGTCACATATACAATATGATTTATCTCTATCTTTATTGTTCACTTATTAAAAACAAGATAATCAAATAGTTCAAACACTTCAACCAAATAATCATTGTGTGATCTGTTTGTCACGATTGAATTTTTGCTATACTGATCGAATCATTTATCGATTCACGATTGTTGTCATAATCCAGTTATGTAACAACTGAACAAATCAATACTTGAGTCATAGTTACAATTACTTATTGAATCAAATCCACTTTAATATCATTTTTTTTTTTGATATTATCAATTATAGAAGAGACTTATCCAATCCCAATTTACTATACTTAGCCACGTCATGATTAGATTGTAAACTGTCTCAACAAATACTAAGCTGAACCAGTCCTTCACTTAAGAATAATCAATCCATTCATCATTCAGAATATTCTTAAGTCTTGATTGTAATCTTTAATCACTAAGTTCAGAAAGATTATTTATATTTCAAGTGATTATAAAAAGAACTTTTGTAACTGCTCGTTGAGTTGTCACATCCGGTGACATAATCGCAAAAGAATTAGCGCTACTAAATTTCTCTTTCATTTTGTAGTGAAAGTGAATTTCGTGCATAATGTGTTACTTTAGGCAATACAAATTAATTCGGTTGACCAAAAAATAAAATTCTCATCCTTGGACATAGCGTGCTTCTTTGATGCAGAGGACGAGGACTGCCTCGTTGAATTTCTCGATGGTTTTTACAAAGGGAACTTTTCCTACAAGAATTGCAGTGGTGCAATTCCTGAGGTCAGGGTTCGGATTGAGTTGTCCTTGTACTGATGTAATTAAAAAAAAATGTATCCTATATTTTGAGGTGGTAATTTTATTGTCTATAGAAAATGGGAGGCACATCCAATTATCCTAACTCTCTGAGTCAACTCAGCGACTCACCGTCAACTCGGGCCACGCCTTCACCCAGTCTCCACATTGAATTGGAAAATCAACTAACGAAATATATATGCGAGATGAGTCTAAAATTAAGCTTTTAGTAACTATTTATTCTGAGATAATTACATTCTCATCCTCCCAAAACATCAACTTATCTTCTCGGATTCTCCTTATAACTTTTTTAATGCAATAATTTACCAGCTTGCTAACTTGCAAATGGTCGCTCAAAAAGCTTATCTTTTTGTTTCCCGGTCTTACTTTAGAGTAAAACTAAGCATGTCTGGTCTAGTCTCTTTAACAAGTCTCTTCACTCTGTTTGGCCTTAAGATGGTAAAAAGTCCACAGAACAGAAGTTTCAACTTTCAACAGACAATGTGAATATGTAAAGTCAAGGGAAATTCAGTTGTATGAGAATAGCGACAATAGCGTGCATATCAAGAATAAAGAGATTCTTTACTTTCAAAACACAATGTGGTTTTGAAAATTGTTTTAGCTGGACGTAGTAATCATTAAGCGATCAGTTTCTACAGTAAATGTTTTCCCAATTTCCTTGACCAAGGCTTGAAAACCTACATGAAGTTGATTGCTGCGGAAGTAACCTAGAATGTTTTCCCAATTTTTGCAGTTTGAGCTGTTTACGAACTCCATTGCTACACTAAACTGAACTTAACTGATGAATTAATTTGCTGCAATTTGACTTCTTCTTCAACTGAAAATGTCATTCTCATGGTAGCTTAGAATTTCGATTCAACCTTGCGGACAACTTATATTTGACGAAACAGCATCAACATTTTCAACAGAAATAACTCCAATACAAAATTCCCAATTTTGAGTATCAGTTCATCAACTCAATTAACTCAACAAATAGCTTCATATAGGCTATCTCGAAACTATCTGGATGATCGATTTAACAAATCTTATTCATCAAGACTAAAACTGGAAATTCAACTTAAAGTAAAGATAGAACCCTAGCTAAAAGAGGGTTTTTCACCATAGGATACCTTTTAATTGCACCGGCGTGAACAGTGAATTTCTGAGCAGCAACTGGCTTCTTGAGAATTCCATCTGAGTCCTTAGGCTTCCCTTAAGCTACAGAAAGGTCCTTCAACACTTCTCGATGTGCAGTTTCATCCTTATCGTCAGACAACACCATTTTCTTACCAGTCACACCTGAATCGATTCTAGAGGCACTTCCACCGCACTGTTTTGCCCCGTTCTTGTTCAAATTCATCAAAAACACCTCCAAGAATGTTTTTGCAGCGATTTCTCCAAAGACAGTGGCTTGCTGGCCAAGCTTCTTCTTTCCAGGCTTCCCTTTCACTTCCTTCTTCTTTTGACAATTCTTGTTCTTAACTTTCATCCTTGAACTCATTAAGCACTCAATTGATGAAACAAGCAAGTTCAACACTTCCATGCCTGTATATTAAAAATTAAAAATTTAAATCAATTGGAGGACGAAATCGAAAATATGAAAATGACTGATTAGATTTCTTAAAGAAAGCAACTCATGAATTTCTGTCAAAACTTATACGAACAGATTAGATCCATCTAAGACTTTTTTTAGGCTGCAATAGCGCGCATATCATTTGCTAGGGAAAAGAACAGGTTGTCTGCAGAAATTCAATTGGAAAAACATTCCTATAAAATTGTGCTAGATGAAGTAACCATTAAGCGATCAGTTTCTAAATGTTTTCATTTTCCTTCTTTTAAGGCTTGAAAACCTACATGAAGTTACCTTCAGTCCTAACATAACAATGCATTTAACGAGAGACATAATGTTTGGCTGCTAAATTAAGTAAGAGAATGAACTATTAGTCCGAGCAGTCAAACCTAAAAGCAAAAAAAGGCTTGAAACCAAGTTTTGATGGCACCACATATGACAGTCTAGAACCCCCCCTCCTGGAACCTTAGATAGAGGCCAAGGCCACTGAGTACGGAAACCCATAGATAGAGGCCAAGGCCAAGTGAGGTTTAGTTAGGGATCTCTATCTTGATCAGCTTCCCATACAAATTTCCACCCGCTTAATTTGACTTTGTTAGTGTCCAAATTCTGTATTCTGATTTCATCTCTGGCATCAAAATGTTTATCCCCAATGTTCCAGTAACTTAACCATAATGTAGCGCCATTCCCATCTTCTGTAAAGCTCTGATAAAAAGGAAAATAACCCCAACTCATTCTCTTGGTCCGATTGACTATTTTAATGAGGTAGAAATATTTTGATGGACCATTCCCATTCATATATAGAAAACAGATATTCAAGGCACGTATCTTGAAACCAGGTTTTGATGGCACCACAAATGACATGGTCCTCCCCTCATGGATGTTGTAACAGTTAGGAACCTTACTGATCATTGGGAGGAAAATGTTGCATATGTTAAATTCATACATTACCTGCAATTAATATTATGCAAACAATTAAATGAAATAAATAAAAAAATACAAATGTTTACATAAAAAAAAAAAAATACAAATGTTTAACTAATTCACCAAGAAAATTAAGATTACCTTGAGTGGAGTGTTGTGTATACGTGTTCCATGGTAAAGACTTTTTAGATTGACCTTGATGCCTTCCAAACATTCTGATCTGTACAGTCCCAAACTTTCTATAACGTGTGAATCTACATGTCCTATTGTGTCTAACTTCATCCTGCCTTCAATCTCCACCAATGAAACTGTGTTGTAGAAGTAACCATAAACGAGACCTTTATACTTATACTTATACTGCTTACTGAAATCTGGGATTTTTTCCACAGATCTACAATCGGACAAATCAAGTCTTTTCAAAAGACTTGGAAGCTTCTGAATAACTTTGAGCCTTGTACACTTCTTTAAAACAAGTTTCTCGAGCTGGGTAAGGTTACTTATATCAACGAGAATACTGCAAAATGGGTTATCAGATAAATCCAAGAGTTTTAAAGAACAGAGTCTAAAAAGACCCAAAGAAATATCATCATCAGATAAATTGCAGTTTTGAAGTGTCAAATGAGTAAGAGAAGAAGGGAATAAATCAAGAGGATTTTTTCTAGGTGACAGCCAAGATCTTATATTTGAATATGCAGATCTAAATGTATTTAGCGATAGACTGAGTACTCCCTCTGAGTTTCTATCACTGAGGGAAAATTGATTAGAGCCGAATCCACTTAGATTTATCTTTTTTAACCATTCCATTTTCCCTAAAGCCTCAGGTAACTCAACAAGAGATGAACAACCCAATAAGTGAAGTTCTTGAAGAGATTTTAACACATTGATGTTCCATGGAAGCTTCTTCAGGTTTTTGCAGCATTTGAGATTTAAAACCTCTAGCCTTTCTAAACGTCCAACGAAGGCATCGAGCGTAACCAATTTTGTACAATCTTCCATTATCAAACTCTTAAGACAAGGCGTACCGGAAAAGTTTGGGATCGTAACGAGTTGATGGGAATGGCTTGCATAAAGAAACTTCAAACCTGGAAGCCTCTGCTCAAAGACCAAAAGTTAATCATTACCTATTGTGACACAAGATACTATAAGAAATTAAATCAAACTACTAATATTATACCATTGCTCCTTCCCAAAGACGTTTGATTTTGCTGTAAGATACATTGAGAGAAACCACCTTCTCCAAACAAAAATCTGCGGGTATGCATTTCATTGGAAATCCATGCCAACAAAGCCATATCAGATTCCTGGGGAAGTTTTTGTGGTTCCCAATAAGGTTGACAAAATTCATCTTAAGCAGTTTTACGTTTTGTAGGCCTGTGAATGTATCTGCCTCTACATTTCCCTGTTTAAGAAACCATTAAATGCTAAGAGGTTTTGCATTCAACATAATTCAACATAATTCATTCATATACTTACATTTACTTCTCCAGATTGACCTGCCTTCAACTGGGAAAAGTCAAGAGGTTTTACATTCTTGGGGAAGTTTTTGTGATTTCCAATAAGGTTGTCATGATTCAGCTTAAGAAGTTTTACATTTTGAAGCCCTCCGAATGTGTCCGCGTCTACAACTATCTATTTTAATAAAGGAATTGTTAAATGTTAATATCCATCACTCACTTCTAAATATATGTCATTCAGCACAATTCATTCATACTTACATTTACTTCTTCAGATTGATCTGCCTTCAACAAAGAAAAGTCAAGAGTGATACCTTTCACTCTTTTAGTGCCCTGCAAAACAACAAAGATATACATTTAGATATTTTATTGTGAAGTTCATCACGTATGGAATGAGTTGTAGTTCTTACAGTTCTTTCTTTCAGTAAAGCATATGATTCCTTATCATTCCATATCCTGCTACGTTTTCCAAGGTCATGAAGAGATTCTTGACGAACAATTTCTCTCCCCATATCTCTAATTAGGTTATGCATAGAGAACCGACCTCCTTGAATATTCAACAGACACCTTTCCACTAAATTTTCAATTCCTATTTTTGAGTAGTGACGACAACCATCGAGAATCTCAACCATGTTGTCATTGTACTCTTCCTCAACAAAAAAACACGCAATGTCAAGGAATATACTTTGGACATCATCATCTGATAGAGAATCATAGCTTAGTCGGAGAACATCCAGAATTTTCCTATCAGGAATTGCTTTTAATTTTTGTAACATATTCTCCCATACACCTATGCTTGTTTTTTGAGAAAAGGAAGCCCCCAAAACTTCAAGAGCTAATGGAAGTCCTCCACAATGGTCGACGATTTGTTTTGAGCATTCTAATAAATCCTCAGTAGGATGGTCTTTCCCAAAGGCATGCCAACTAATTAGTTCAATTGATTCTTGATCACCTAATTCTTTGACTGCAAATTTTGAGACTTCATGAGACCTCAGAGTCATTAGATTTTTATATCTAGTTGTGATGATAATCTTGCTACCAGAACAAAGCTGTGGTTGGCTTCCAAATATTTTTTCTAACTGCTTTTCTTCATCAACATCGTCAAGAATGATAAGGATTTTTTTACAGTGTATGACACGATCTCTTATCTTCTGTATTCCTCCTTCTACACTTTGTACTTCAACTGGTCTCTTTAAGATATCCGAAAGGAGTTGTTTTTGAATACAAATCAAACTACTTGTCTCCTTTGTTGCATCTCTGATATCTGTGAGAAAGCTACCACCATCAAATCTCCTCACGTTCTGGTTGTAAACAGTCTTGGCAACAGTCGTCTTCCCGATTCCACCAATCCCATATATTATTGCAATTCCAGCTTTTTTTGACCCATCATTTAACCAATTGTTAATGAGTTGTGTTATAGAATCTCTTCCGACAATGTGTGTTGGAACATTCAGTTTTGGTCGATCTAACTTCTGTTGTACCTTTCCCACTATCTCTTGAATAAAGTCCGCCTCATGCCTACAAATCAAAATTAAACTTAAAATGTATTATTCTCTCACAGTTATATCATATATAGAGTTTATTTAATGAATTTGTAGCTTAAGATATTACCTGTTAGTCGAATCCATCCCTGAAAGATCTGCAACTTCCTTAAGAGCAGCCCTCCACTTTTCAATCTTATACTTGTCATTCTCCAATTCAAGCTTAGCAAATGCTTTGGCAAAACTCCCCATCTGCCACCTAACATGAGAGGGATCGACTTGGTAGAAAACAGGTAAGACAACGTGCTTTGCGGTTCTCCTCTTTTCCAAGATCATGACAAGTTCGTCAAGACACCAACTTGAAGATGCATAATTTTCCGATATAACTATGACGGAGACTTTGGATTGTGTAATTGCCTTTTAAGTTCAAGCTTAATAGCTTCTCCTCTAACAATTTCATCATCATCTCTGTAAGTATGAACTCTTTCACGTTTCAAAGCATGGTAAAGATGGTCGGTGAAGTTTGTACGCGTATCTCCACCTCGAAAACTCAAGAAAACTTGGTAAGTACATGGAGACATTAATACACGTGTTTTATTCTCCCTTGCCATGGCAGCCATCGATCACTGCAAAAGAGACATGTCAAATATTCATGTTTATTCACCTCAAAAGCACTAAATAAAAGCATAATATAAGTAAAATCATGATCACTAAATAACACAAGTCGTGCCTGAAATGCAAAAGAAAGTTCGAATTTAGAGAAATATGGAAATTAGAATTGCCTATGTGCTTAGAAATTAGAACTAGAAAGGAGGGAGAGCTTATATAAGTAAGAAATTCTTTAGGAATTAAAGGATGTTTGAATTTTTCTTTAAAAAAATAGTTTACTTTAATTGAAAAAAAAAAAAAGTCTCCTTCAAGTCGTCTCTACCCTCTTTCTTGAAAGTTGCTTTGATGTAATTATTTTATATGACAACTCTGTTTCATAGAAGTTGTTTTGACGTAATTATTATGTATGACAACTCTCTTTCTTGAAAGTTGCTTAACTTAGTTTTTTCTATTGGTATTGGTATGTATGATGCTTTGGGGGGCTTTTTTCTTGGTACATGGGAAAACTAAAACAAAAAAGAAAACATAACCCAAAATGCTAGCCGTGATAGTTCAGAAGCAGTTTAACAATAAATTCATGCCTATTGTTTTCTAGATTAACTCTTAGCCAGAGAATCTGTTGTTATTGAAGTGGAAGAGCCAGTTTCATTGACATATGCCCTGAGATAAGTGTTGGAGTAGGTCATCTCAAGGGGCTCGAGATCATTGAAGCACAGGCTGCAGCAGAGAAGAAAGAAAAGAAAGACTTGAAGGCTAGAGTTAACTTCCAGCAGAAGAAACAAGCCGTGAAGAAGAAGCAGTCGACTGCTGAAGCACCTATCTTTGACAATTCACTTGTGGAAAGCTTCTACAAGATGCTGGTCGAGTTTTCGAAGAGGATTGAAGCAAAACAGCGCACTGGAAAGTCGAGCAGTGTTGAAGAAAGGTGTTACTGCAGGAAGGATGAAACTGCACACCGTCCAGAACAGAAGGACTCAGCAGTACCTGCAGCAAAGCTTGAGGACTCGGGTGGAGTTTCAAAGAAGCTGTCGACGGAAATTCTTGCAAACGATCTGCGGACCGGCCGGAGCAAAGTCGGAGGCCGTGGTATATATGAAAACACTCAGGAAGATGTCGCCTACACTACTTCTAAGAGCAATTGTCCAGCAATTCCCTAAATCGAAAAGCCCCAAATCGGTTAGGGTTCTATCTTTAATTTCAGTCCAAGTTGTTTAATTCTGCAGTTTTCAATAAATTAGTTAAGTGGGTAGCTTCGTCTTGTTGAAACAAAGAAGTTGGTATGCTCAATTTTGTCTGGGATGGCCTAGAAGTCATAATGTGAGTTCGAGTTGTTCTGTGAAGAACGAAAATCAAGCATTGTCAGTTGAAGGCACGGCAGCTGTGTTTGTCGACGGAAAAATGTCGAGAATACTCCATTGAAGGAGACTGAAGGTTCAGATTGAAGTTCTAAGAAGATCGCAAAATGGGTCTGTAAGCTAGAGAAAGCTTGGCCGTCAAGCAAACGGCGAAATTCAAATTTTAGTGTAGTTTTTAATTCAAGTTGAAGTTAAAAGAAGTTGTTAGAAGTAAGAAGATGAAGTTAAGAAGAAGATTCAGTTGTGATCAAGCTCAGAACAAAAGTCAACCCGAAAGTCAACAAAAATGGTGTTTTTCGCAAGGAAGAAGATGAAGTACAGTCAGCCCGTTTTTACTGATTACAGTACGGATTTGCTCGAATAACGCGTTGTGAACAAGTCATAGGTGAATTTCAGTTACATAGGGAGTAGGAAAAACGAATTGTGTGGGAGAATACCACTTTTAGTTTTCACTTTATGGTTTCTGGTTTTCCAAAATCCAGGCTGTATTTGCTTTCCCATTTCATGTAGGACGTCGAGCGTGTTCGACCCTATATATAGAGTCACTCTGTTAGTTTGAAAAAAGAAGAAGGAGAGAAGGAAACAAGTTAATTGAGCGTTCAATACAAAAATTAAATAGATTGAAATCGCCATTTTTCTTCACCTTTCTTCTTCGTCTTCTTCATTTTTACAGTTTTATAAAACCTTGGTTGCATTGGTGAGTGAACACCTTAGAATACCCAGAAACCGAAATTAGATTTTCTTAGGATCCAAACAATTTAGATACCAAAGTCAAGCCTTAGATTTAAGTTTTTAGCATCAAATCGTTTCACAAAATGGATATGATTACAATCCTGTTTTTCGTTCAAGTTTTCTTAATCTTCGTCTTCTTCATTTCATCTTTCTGAGTTGTTACTGTTTCTGTTGCTGTGCTCTTCATCCTGTGAGCGCAGATTCATCCTCTGTTTTCGTTCAGCTGAGCTGTGATTGGCAGTGTCTTCGTCCTGTGGTCACGGTCTCAAAGCCATTCTACTGTGCTAGCGGAATCTGTTGGCACAGTAAGGCTCCATCAGTGGTATCAGAGCGCCTCGGGTGACGGTCTTGGAGAGAAGTCAGAATTTGTGAACAATGAATCTCGACGTTTCAGGTAATAGTTATGGGATTTTTAAATTTGCTGGGGAAGACTATGATTTATGGTCTGTGATAGTTAGAGAAGCTGTTGATGATTTAGGATGGACTGAAGTTGTGTTAAATGGTTTAGGAGATTTACCAGTTGGGGTTAGATTGAGGATTTAGGCGAAAATGATAGGAGAAGAAGGGAGCAGCTGTTAGAGAAAGATAGGAAAGCCAAGGCGTGGCTGAGAAGTTGGGTAGAAAGGGTAGTATTGAGGAAGATAATAGGCTGTGTGAGTGCTAATGAAATCTGGGAGTTGTTGAAATTAGAATATGAAGGGAGCGATTTAACCAGAAAAATTAAAAAGAAGAAGGTGGAGAAGATGCTTAGGGAGTTCAAGATAAGAGATGAAGAATCTGTAGTGGAGGCTAGGTCTAGGTACATGGAGATTTTGCAGAAGATGAAAACATACAGTGTGGCTGTTAGTAAGGAGGAGCAGGTAGATAGGCTGTTAGAGGATATGCCGTTGAGGTTTGAGGCTGTGGTAGCACCATTAAATAGGGAATTTCAGAAAGATCCTGGCTCAGTTAGTCTAGAGGAGGTGTTTAATGCCCTGGAGATCCATGAAAATAGATATGGTGTTAAGGAGGAGAAGGAGGAAGTAGTTGCTGCTTTTAGGGGAGAAAGGTTTAAATATCAGCAAATTCTACCATTGAATCAGTTGCTGGAAGGTGTGGAGACAGGTGCAAACAGCACACAGGCTGGAAATCAAGCACAGGTACAAACAGTACACTCACAGGGCAACACAGGACAGTATATGTGTCAGCCACTGCCTCAGCAGCAGTTTATGCCTCAGAACCAGCAGATGCAGAATCAGGCCTATCAGGTTGCACCCTATGTGCAGAAGTCACAGTTCTACAACCAGCAGCAGGGAATGTCTCAGAACCAGCAAGGATTTCAGCCCTGGAGATCAAGAAACAATGGTGGCAGGGGATTCAACAGCCAGACAGCAAGGAATCCAAACTGGGACAATTTTCCAGTATGCAAGCACTGCAGGAAGAACAATCACCCTGAAGCAGGATGTTTCTGGCATGAGGCAGCCATCTGCAACTACTGCAGGAAGAAAGGGCATGTAGACATTGTGTGCTACAACAGGTGGTGTGATGACCAGCAGAATCCTATGAGCAGAGGATATGGAAAAATCCCACCTGTGCATCCTATGCTGAGACAGAACAGCAGCAGCTATCAACACCCAAGCCAGAATGCAAATTTCACCCCCTTGGGAGCTTCTCAGAATCAATCTGCAGTACAACAACAGTACCAGGCAAACTATGCCTCTGGAAATCAGTGGCAGGGACCTGGAAATTACCTGTGTGCACAGCCTACTGCGAACTACAATCAGATGCCTCAGATTGGTTATCATCAGCAGAATCAGCTCAGTCCAGGATCTGCTTCAGTTGCTGCTTCAACACAGTCTGTCAACTCTCATTCAGTGAGTTCTCCAGTGCAGAATCACAACAGTCCACAGTCTGGACAGTGTTCTGTTAACACAGGAGGTGTGAACACAGGAGGAGCAGAAGAAAGTGCCTTCACAGTAGAGGTATGCTCTGCTGTTAGAAAAGATGAAAAAGACAATGTGTGGATTGTAGACAGTGGCTGCTCTAATCACATGACTAGGAATGCTGAAGTTTTTGTTGAAAAATGTTGTGGAGGTGTAGAAGCAGTTGTTAGGTTTGGAAATGGTGAAACAGTAGCTGTTGAAGGGAAAGGTGTAGTAGAATTGGAGACAAAATCTGGAAAATCAGTATTGGAGGATGTCTACTTTATCCCAAAGTTGGATCAAAATTTAATTAGTATAGGGCAGCTGTTGGAGAAGAGGTATGCTGTTTACTTTGAAGATGAGGAGTGTCTAATTTTCAATGAACAGAAGGTGCTGGTACACAGAATTCCACAGGTGAACAGAATGTTCAAGTTAAGAATGAAAGATGTTGAAGGAGCTTTCTATACTGCTACACTGTCTGAAACAACAAAGCTGTGGCATATGAGGTTAGGTCATTCAAACCTGGATAACATAATTGCAATGCAGAGAAAAGAAGTTGTGAAAGGGCTGCCTAAGCTGTGTGCAAAGATGAAATATGTGTGTGAGCCCTGTGCCAAGAGCAAAAGCCACAGGTCCAGTTTTCCTTCAAGTCAGTGGAAGACAACTGAGAAGCTGCAACTAGTGCACACAGATGTCTGTGGGCCAATTGAAGTGGAGTCAACAGCTGGAAACAAATACTATGTGGAGTTTGTTGATGACTTCACCAGGTACTCTTGGATCTTCTTTATGAAAACAAAAGATCAACTGTTTGGGCTGTTTAAAAGGTGGAAGGTGCAGGCAGAATCTGAAAACAGGCTGTAGAGTGAGGTGCTTGAGGTCTGACAGAGGTGGAGAATACATTTCCAGGGAGATGAAGGAATACTGTGAGAAAGAAGGGGTGTTCCAGCAGATGACTGTGCCTTACTGCCCAGAATAGAATGGAGTTGCAGAAAAAAGAAACAGGACTATTGTGGAGATGGCAAAGTCCATGATGTTTGCAAAGAAAGTTCCCAGGAAATATTGGCCAGAGGCATGTTTTGCTGCTGTTTACATTCAAAATAGGCTGCAGATCAAAGCACTGAAAGACAGAACTCCATTTGAAGCACTGTTTGGACACAAGCCTACTGTGCATCATCTCAGGGTGTTTGGAAGCATTGCATATGTTCACATACCAGAACAGAGAAGAAAGAAAATGTCAGAAAAGGCAATCAAAGGTGTGATGATGGGGTACAGCTCTGGAGAATTCAAGGGTTACAGAATACTTGATCCTGCTACAGGAAAAATAATCATATCCACTAGTGTTAGGTTTGATGAATTAGGTGAGTGGAATTGGGAGGAACCTACTGTGAGCACACCAGGAAAAACACTATATGAGATACCAATGCAACCAATAATTTCTGAGGTACTGAGTGAAAACTCATCACATGATGAGGGATCACCAGTGTCTCCTAATGTGTTTGTCCATTTTGATGCAGGGAATTCAAACAATGCTGGCTCAATCTCAGGAGGAGAACCTGTGAGCACAGAACCTGTGAATACAACACCTGTGAGCACAGAAAGCACTGCAAGCAATGATGAGATTGATCACACCCCGCCCAGAGGCAGGAGGAGTCTGCAGTCAATATATGAAAGAGCTCAGCCAGCATCTGTGCCTGATCTGACAGGATCCTCAAGTACAGCTGAAGAAGTGATGACTGCAAGCATTGAGCCAAGAACTTACAAGCAGGCAGAAAAGTCTCCAGAGTGGATACAGGCCATGAAAGAAGAATGGAAAGCAATCACTGACAATGAAACCTGGTTTCTGATTGACAAGCCAGAAAATGCCAAGGTAATTGATACAAAGTGGGTCTTTAGAATCAAATTGAATGCTGATGGGTCTATTAATAGGCATAAAGCTAGACTGGTTGTTAGAGGTTACAAACAGGAGTATGGGATAGATTATGAAGAGACTTTTGCACCTGTGGCAAGACTAGACACAGTGAGGATGTTGTTAGCACTGGCTGCAAACTATGGCTGGAAAGTCCATCAAATGGATGTCAAATCAGCTTTTCTGAATGGATATCTGGAGGAAGAAGTCTATGTGCAACAGCCTGAAGGTTTTGTTGTGCCAGGAGAAGAAGGGAAGGTGTACAAGCTAGTGAAAGCTCTTTATGGACTGAAACAGGCTCCTAGAGCTTGGTATGCCAGAATCAATGCCTACCTGCTACAGAATGGTTTTGTGAAGAGTGAGAGTGAGCCAACACTCTACATCAGGAACCAAGGAGGAGCAAAGCTCATACTGTCCCTTTATGTTGATGATTTGCTTATCATTAGAACTAACACAGATGTGGTGGACAGTTTCAAACAGATGATGAAGGCAGAATTCCAAATGACTGATCTGGGAGAGATGAAATACTTCCTGGGTTTGGAGATTGAGCAGAGGGAAAAAGGCATCTTCATTCATCAAAAGAAGTATGCAACAGAAATGTTGAAAAAGTATAAAATGGAAGACTGCAATGGAATAGCAACCCCTATGGAAAATCAGCTGAAGTTGGATTCAACAAAGACTGGTGAGCAGTTTGACTCTTCACAGTACAGGAGCATGATTGGGTCACTGATGTACCTGTGTGCCTCAAGACCAGATATAGCATGTTCAGTCAATATAATGGCAAGCTACTGTGCCAACCCCTCTAAGACACATGCAGTATACTTGAAAAGAATTCTCAGGTATGTCAAACACAGTTTAAACTTTGGCATTTTGTTTAAAAACTGGTGGAAATGGGAACTGCTAGTGTTTAGTGATGCTAGCTATGCTATGAGTGAAAACTGTAGAAGCAGGAGTGGCTACTGCTGCAGTTTTGGCAGTGGAATATTCAGCTGGAGTTCAAGGAACCAAACTGTGGTTGCACAGTCTACTGCTGAAGCAGAATTCATATCTGTCAATCATGCTGCAAGACAGGCAGTCTGGCTCAAGAAAGCTGTGTCAAGATATACTGTGACTCAAGTTCGGCCATTGCCATGGCAGAAAATCCTGGCAATCACTCCAGATCAAAGCACATCCTGGTAAAATACAATTATGTCAGAGAGCTGGTTGAAAACAGAGAAGTGAAGATGGTGTTTTGCAGGACACAGTTTCAGCTAGCAGACATTTTTACCAAGCCCCTGCAGAAGTGGAGATTTGATGCTCTGACAGAAATGATAGGGATGACTCAAGCCCCTTTCAATGAAGGAGGAGCTGTTGGAGTAGGTCATCTCAAGGGGCTCGAGATCATTGAAGCACAGGCTACAGCAAAGAAGAAAGAAAAGAAAGACTTGAAGGCTAGAGTTAACTTCCAGCAGAAGAAACAAGCCGTGAAGAAGAAGCAGTCGACTGCTGAAGCACCTATCTTTGACAATTCACTTGTGGAAAGCTTCTACAAGATGCTGGTCGAGTTTTCGAAGAGGATTGAAGCAAAACAGCGCACTGGAAAGTCGAGCAGTGTTGAAGAAAGGTGTTACTGCAGGAAGGATGAAACTGCACACCGTCCAGAACAGAAGGACTCAGCAGTACCTGCAGCAAAGCTTGAGGACTCGGGTGGAGTTTCAAAGAAGCTGTCGACGGAAATTCTTGCAAACGATCTGCGGACCGGCCGGAGCAAAGTCGGAGGCCGTGGTATATATGAAAACACTCAGGAAGATGTCGCCTACACTACTTCTAAGAGCAATTGTCCAGCAATTCCCTAAATCGAAAAGCCCCAAATCGGTTAGGGTTCTATCTTTAATTTCAGTCCAAGTTGTTTAATTCTGCAGTTTTCAATAAATTAGTTAAGTGGGTAGCTTCGTCTTGTTGAAACAAAGAAGTTGGTATGCTCAATTTTGTCTGGGATGGCCTAGAAGTCATAATGTGAGTTCGAGTTGTTCTGTGAAGAACGAAAATCAAGCATTGTCAGTTGAAGGCACGGCAGCTGTG
>NW_027266890.1:0-101035 GCF_046630445.1 Rutidosis leptorrhynchoides | reverse complement strand
CAATTTCGATGCCTCATAACAATGTAGTTCGAAGCTTCCTTGGACTACGTGCTCGGAATCCGTGCCACTTCTTTCGTTCCATCGCACCCAGTTCGCCACCTCCCCACGGCGTAGCTTGGCCGAGGTGGCTATCTCGAAACGTGTGAGGGTCGAAGGGGGCGTGGAGCGCGGCGAGAGAGGCATGGCTTGGTCGTGTAGCCCAATCGCGCATCAACCATCGTGTGCGATCATACTCGCACTAATACACCGAATACCACTAGAACTCCGCAGATAGGCGTGCTTGGGCGAGGGTAGTACTAGGATTGGGGACGTCCTCGGAAGTCAACGTGTTGCGCCCCTATTAGTTACGGGGATCCCCAATGGCGTGCTGCATCTTTCTCGCACGACTACTACGACGGCCCCCCGAATCGGTGCCGCTCTTTGCCCCTCCACAGTTTCGAAGCCTCATAACAATGTAGTTCGAAGCTTCGTTGACTACGTGCTCGGAATCCGTGCCACTTCTTTCATTTCTTCGCACCCAGTTCGCCACCTCCCCACGGCGTAGCTTGGCCGAGGTGGCTATCTCGAAACGTGTGAGGGTCGAAGGGGGCGTGGAGCGCGGCGAGAGAGGCATGGCTTGGTCGTGTAGCACAATCGCGCATAAACGATCTTGGGCGATCATACTCGCACTTATACACCGAATACCACTAGAACTACGCAGTTAGGCGTGCTTGGGCGAGGGTAGTACTAGGATTGGGGATGTCCTCGGAAGTCCACGTGTTGCGCCCCTCTTCGTTACGGGGATCCCCAATGGCGTGCTGCATATTTCTCGCACGAACTAGGACGGACTCCCTAATCGGTGCCGCTCTTTGCCCCACCACAATTTCGATGCCTCATAACAATGTAGTTCGAAGCTTCCTTGACTACGTGCTCGGAATCCGTGCCACTTCTTTCGTTCCATCGCACCCAGTTCGCCACCTCCCCACGGCGTAGCTTGGCCGAGGTGGCTATCTCGAAACGTGTGAGGGTCGAAGGGGGCGTGGAGGGCAGCGAGAGAGCATGGCTTGGTCGTGTAGCACAATCGCGCATAAACGATCTTGGGCGATCATACTCGCACTTATACACCGAATACCACTAGAACTACGCAGTTAGGCGTGCTTGGGCGAGGGTAGTACTAGGATTGGGGATGTCCTCGGAAGTCCACGTGTTGCGCCCCTCTTCGTTACGGGGATCCCCAATGGCGTGCTGCATATTTCTCGCACGAACTAGGACGGACTCCCTAATCGGTGCCGCTCTTTGCCCCACACAATTTCGATGCCTCATAACAATGTAGTTCGAAGCTTCCTTGACTACGTGCTCGGAATCCGTGCCACTTCTTTCGTTCCATCGCACCCAGTTCGCCACCTCCCCACGGCGTAGCTTGGCCGAGGTGGCTATCTCGAAACGTGTGAGGGTCGAAGGGGGCGTGGAGCGCGGCGAGAGAGGCATGGCTTGGTCGTGTAGCCCAATCGCGCATCAACCATCGTGTGCGATCATACTCGCACTAATACACCGAATACCACTAGAACTCCGCAGATAGGCGTGCTTGGGCGAGGGTAGTACTAGGATTGGGGACGTCCTCGGAAGTCAACGTGTTGCGCCCCTATTAGTTACGGGGATCCCCAATGGCGTGCTGCATCTTTCTCGCACGACTACTACGACGGCCCCCCGAATCGGTGCCGCTCTTTGCCCCTCCACAGTTTCGAAGCCTCATAACAATGTAGTTCGAAGCTTCGTTGACTACGTGCTCGGAATCCGTGCCACTTCTTTCATTTCTTCGCACCCAGTTCGCCACCTCCCCACGGCGTAGCTTGGCCGAGGTGGCTATCTCGAAACGTGTGAGGGTCGAAGGGGGCGTGGAGCGCGGCGAGAGAGGCATGGCTTGGTCGTGTAGCACAATCGCGCATAAACGATCTTGGGCGATCATACTCGCACTTATACACCGAATACCACTAGAACTACGCAGTTAGGCGTGCTTGGGCGAGGGTAGTACTAGGATTGGGGATGTCCTCGGAAGTCCACGTGTTGCGCCCCTCTTCGTTACGGGGATCCCCAATGGCGTGCTGCATATTTCTCGCACGAACTAGGACGGACTCCCTAATCGGTGCCGCTCTTTGCCCCACCACAATTTCGATGCCTCATAACAATGTAGTTCGAAGCTTCCTTGACTACGTGCTCGGAATCCGTGCCACTTCTTTCGTTCCATCGCACCCAGTTCGCCACCTCCCCACGGCGTAGCTTGGCCGAGGTGGCTATCTCGAAACGTGTGAGGGTCGAAGGGGGCGTGGAGGGCAGCGAAAGAGGCATGGCTTGGTCGTGTTGCCCAATCGCGCATAAACGATCGTGTGCGATCATACTCGCACTAATACACCGAATACCACTAGAACTCCGCAGATAGGCGTGCTTGGGCGAGGGTAGTACTAGGATTGGGGACGTCCTCGGAAGTCCACGTGTTTGCGCCCCTCTTCGTTACGGGGATCCCCAATGGCGTGCTGCATATTTTCGCACGACTACTACGACGGACCCCCGAATCAGTGCCGCTCTTTGCCCCTCCACAGTTTCGAAGCCTCATAACAATGTAGTTCGAAGCTTCGTTGACTACGTGCTCGGAATCCGTGCCACTTCTTTCCTTTCTTCGCACCCAGTTCGCCAACTCCCCACGGCGTAGCTTGGCCGAGGTGGCTATCTCGAAACGTGTGAGGGTCGAAGGGGGCGTGGAGCGCGGCGAGAGAGGCATGGCTTGGTCGTGTAGCACAATCGCGCATAAACGATCTTGGGCGATCATACTCGCACTTATACACCGAATACCACTAGAACTACGCAGTTAGGCGTGCTTGGGCGAGGGTAGTACTAGGATTGGGGATGTCCTCGGAAGTCCACGTGTTGCGCCCCTCTTCGTTACGGGGATCCCCAATGGCGTGCTGCATATTTCTCGCACGAACTAGGACGGACTCCCTAATCGGTGCCGCTCTTTGCCCCACCACAATTTCGATGCCTCATAACAATGTAGTTCGAAGCTTCCTTGACTACGTGCTCGGAATCCGTGCCACTTCTTTCGTTCCATCGCACCCAGTTCGCCACCTCCCCACGGCGTAGCTTGGCCGAGGTGGCTATCTCGAAACGTGTGAGGGTCGAAGGGGGCGTGGAGCGCGGCGAGAGAGGCATGGCTTGGTCGTGTAGCCCAATCGCGCATCAACCATCGTGTGCGATCATACTCGCACTAATACACCGAATACCACTAGAACTCCGCAGATAGGCGTGCTTGAGCGAGGGTAGTACTAGGATTGGGGACGTCCTCGGAAGTCAACGTGTTGCGCCCCTATTAGTTACGGGGATCCCCAATGGCGTGCTGCATCTTTCTCGCACGACTACTACGACGGCCCCCCGAATCGGTGCCGCTCTTTGCCCCTCCACAGTTTCGAAGCCTCATAACAATGTAGTTTGAAGCTTCGTTGACTACGTGCTCGGAATCCGTGCCACTTCTTTCATTTCTTCGCACCCAGTTCGCCACCTCCCCACGGCGTAGCTTGGCCGAGGTGGCTATCTCGAAACGTGTGAGGGTCGAAGGGGGCGTGGAGCGCGGCGAGAGAGGCATGGCTTGGTCGTGTAGCACAATCGCGCATAAACGATCTTGGGCGATCATACTCGCACTTATACACCGAATACCACTAGAACTACGCAGTTAGGCGTGCTTGGGCGAGGGTAGTACTAGGATTGGGGATGTCCTCGGAAGTCCACGTGTTGCGCCCCTCTTCGTTACGGGGATCCCCAATGGCGTGCTGCATATTTCTCGCACGAACTAGGACGGACTCCCTAATCGGTGCCGCTCTTTGCCCCACCACAATTTCGATGCCTCATAACAATGTAGTTCGAAGCTTCCTTGACTACGTGCTCGGAATCCGTGCCACTTCTTTCGTTCCTTCGCACCCAGTTCGCCACCTCCCCACGGCGTAGCTTGGCCGAGGTGGCTATCTCGAAACGTGTGAGGGTCGAAGGGGGCGTGGAGCGCGGCGAGAGAGGCATGGCTTGGTCGTGTTGCCCAATCGCGCATCAACCATCGTGTGCGATCATACTCGCACTAATACACTGAATACCACTAGAACTCCGCAGATAGGCGTGCTTGGGCGAGGGTAGTACTAGGATTGGGGACGTCCTCGGAAGTCAACGTGTTGCGCCCCTATTAGTTACGGGGATCCCCAATGGCGTGCTGCATCTTTCTCGCACGACTACTACGACGGCCCCCGAATCGGTGCCGCTCTTTGCCCCTCCACAGTTTCGAAGCCTCATAACAATGTAGTTCGAAGCTTCGTTGACTACGTGCTCGGAATCCGTGCCACTCCTTTCGTTTCTTCGCACCCAGTTCGCCACCTCCCCACGGTGTAGCTTGGCCGAGGTGGCTATCTCGAAACGTGTGAGGGTCGAAGGGGGCGTGGAGCGCGGCGAGAGAGGCATGGCTTGGTCGTGTTGCCCAATCGCGCATCAACCATCGTGTGCGATCATACTCGCACTAATACACTGAATACCACTAGAACTCCGCAGATAGGCGTGCTTGGGCGAGGGTAGTACTAGGATTGGGGACGTCCTCGGAAGTCAACGTGTTGCGCCCCTATTAGTTACGGGGATCCCCAATGGCGTGCTGCATCTTTCTCGCACGACTACTACGACGGCCCCCCGAATCGGTGCCGCTCTTTGTCCCTCCACAGTTTCGAAGCCTCATAACAATGTAGTTCGAAGCTTCGTTGACTACGTGCTCGGAATCCGTGCCACTTCTTTCGTTTCTTCGCACCCAGTTCGCCACCTCCCCACGGCGTAGCTTGGCCGAGGTGGCTATCTCGAAACGTGTGAGGGTCGAAGGGGGCGTGGAGCGCGGCGAGAGAGGCATGGCTTGGTCGTGTAGCACAATCGCGCATAAACGATCTTGGGCGATCATACTCGCACTTATACACCGAATACCACTAGAACTACGCAGTTAGGCGTGCTTGGGCGAGGGTAGTACTAGGATTGGGGACGTCCTCGGAAGTCCACGTGTTGCGCCCCTCTTCGTTACGGGGATCCCCAATGGCGTGCTGCATATTTCTCGCACGAACTAGGACGGACTCCCTAATCGGTGCCGCTCTTTGCCCCACCACAATTTCGATGCCTCATAACAATGTAGTTCGAAGCTTCCTTGACTACGTGCTCGGAATCCGTGCCACTTCTTTCGTTCCTTCGCACCCAGTTCGCCACCTCCCCACGGCGTAGCTTGGCCGAGGTGGCTATCTCGAAACGTGTGAGGGTCGAAGGGGGCGTGCAGCGCGGCGAGAGAGGCATGGCTTGGTCGTGTTGCCCAATCGCGCATCACCATCGTGTGCGATCATACTCGCACTAATACACTGAATACCACTAGAACTCCGCAGATAGGCGTGCTTGGGCGAGGGTAGTACTAGGATTGGGGACGTCCTCGGAAGTCAACGTGTTGCGCCCCTATTAGTTACGGGGATCCCCAATGGCGTGCTGCATCTTTCTCGCACGACTACTACGACGGCCCCCCGAATCGGTGCCGCTCTTTGCCCCTCCACAGTTTCGAAGCCTCATAACAATGTAGTTCGAAGCTTCGTTGACTACGTGCTCGGAATCCGTGCCACTCCTTTCGTTTCTTCGCACCCAGTTCGCCACCTCCCCACGGCGTAGCTTGGCCGAGGTGGCTATCTCGAAACGTGTGAGGGTCGAAGGGGGCGTGGAGCGCGGCGAGAGAGGCATGGCTTGGTCGTGTAGCACAATCGCGCACAAACGATCGTGTGCGATCATACTCGCACTAATACACCGAATACCAAAAGAACTCCGCAATTAGGCATGCTTGGGCGAGGGTAGTACTAGGATGGGTCACCTCTACGGAAGTCCACGTGTTGCGCCCCTCTTCGTTACGGGGATCCCCAATGGCGTGCTGCATATTTCTCGCACGAACTAGGACGGACTCCCTAATCGGTGCCGCTCTTTGCCCCACCACAATTTCGATGCCTCATAACAATGTAGTTCGAAGCTTCCTTGACTACGTGCTCGGAATCCGTGCCACTTCTTTCGTTCCATCGCACCCAGTTCGCCACCTCCCCACGGCGTAGCTTGGCCGAGGTGGCTATCTCGAAACGTGTGAGGGTCGAAGGGGGCGTGGAGCGCGGCGAGAGAGGCATGGCTTGGTCGTGTAGCCCAATCGCGCATCAACCATCGTGTGCGATCATACTCGCACTAATACACTGAATACCACTAGAACTCCGCAGATAGGCGTGCTTGGGCGAGGGTAGTACTAGGATTGGGGACGTCCTCGGAAGTCAACGTGTTGCGCCCCTATTAGTTACGGGGATCCCCAATGGCGTGCTGCATCTTTCTCGCACGACTACTACGACGGCCCCCCCGAATCGGTGCCGCTCTTTGCCCCTCCACAGTTTCGAAGCCTCATAACAATGTAGTTCGAAGCTTCGTTGACTACGTGCTCGGAATCCGTGCCACTTCTTTCATTTCTTCGCACCCAGTTCGCCACCTCCCCACGGCGTAGCTTGGCCGAGGTGGCTATCTCGAAACGTGTGAGGGTCGAAGGGGGCGTGGAGCGCGGCGAGAGAGGCATGGCTTGGTCGTGTAGCCCAATCGCGCATCAACCATCGTGTGCGATCAAACTCGCACTTATACACCGAATACCACTAGAACTACGCAGTTAGGCGTGCTTGGGCGAGGGTAGTACTAGGATTGGGGACGTCCTCGTGTTGCGCCCCTCTTCGTTACGGGGATCCCCAATGGCGTGCTGCATATTTCTCGCACGACTACTAGGACGGCCCCCCGAATCGGTGCCGCTCTTTGCCCCACCACCATTTCGAAGCCTCATAACAATGTAGTTCGAAGCTTCCTTGACTACGTGCTCGGAATCCGTGCCACTTCTTTCGTTCCTTCGCACCCAGTTCGCCACCTCCCCACGGCGTAGCTTGGCCGAGGTGGCTATCTCGAAACGTGTGAGGGTCGAAGGGGGCGTGGAGCGCGGCGAGAGAGGCATGGCTTGGTCGTGTAGCACAATCGCGCATAAACGATCTTAGGCGATCATACTCGCACTTATACACCGAATACCACTAGAACTACGCAGTTAGGCGTGCTTGGGCGAGGGTAGTACTAGGATTGGGGATGTCCTCGGAAGTCCACGTGTTGCGCCCCTCTTCGTTACGGGGATCCCCAATGGCGTGCTGCATATTTCTCGCACGAACTAGGACGGACTCCCTAATCGGTGCCGCTCTTTGCCCCACCACAATTTCGAAGCCTCATAACAATGTAGTTCGAAGCTTCGTTGACTACGTGCTCGGAATCCGTGCCACTTCTTTCGTTCCTTCGCACCCAGTTCGCCACCTCCCCACGGCGTAGCTTGGCCGAGGTGGCTATCTCGAAACGTGTGAGGGTCGAAGGGGCGTGGGAGCGCGGCGAGAGAGGCATGGCTTGGTCGTGTTGCCCAATCGCGCATCAACCATCGTGTGCGATCATACTCGCACTAATACACTGAATACCACTAGAACTCCGCAGATAGGCGTGCTTGGGCGAGGGTAGTACTAGGATTGGGGACGTCCTCGGAAGTCAACGTGTTGCGCCCCTATTAGTTACGGGGATCCCCAATGGCGTGCTGCATCTTTCTCGCACGACTACTACGACGGCCCCCCGAATCGGTGCCGCTCTTTGCCCCTCCACAGTTTCGAAGCCTCATAACAATGTAGTTCGAAGCTTCGTTGACTACGTGCTCGGAATCCGTGCCACTCCTTTCGTTTCTTCGCACCCAGTTCGCCACCTCCCACGGCGTAGCTTGGCCGAGGTGGCTATCTCGAAACGTGTGAGGGTCGAAGGGGCGTGGAGCGCGGCGAGAGAGGCATGGCTTGGTCGTGTAGCACAATCGCGCATAAACGATCTTGGGCGATCATACTCGCACTTATACACCGAATACCACTAGAACTACGCAGTTAGGCGTGCTTGGGCGAGGGTATTACTAGGATTGGGGACGTCCTCGGAAGTCCACGTGTTGCGCCCCTCTTCGTTACGGGGATCCCCAATGGCGTGCTGCATATTTCTCGCACGAACTAGGACGGACTCCCTAATCGGTGCCGCTCTTTGCCCCACCACAATTTCGATGCCTCATAACAATGTAGTT
Source organism: Rutidosis leptorrhynchoides (assembly GCF_046630445.1). NCBI lineage: Eukaryota > Viridiplantae > Streptophyta > Magnoliopsida > Asterales > Asteraceae > Rutidosis > Rutidosis leptorrhynchoides. Next base: position 92,868 of record NW_027266890.1, on the reverse strand, counting down.
CGAAGCTTCCTTGACTACGTGCTCGGAATCCGTGCCACTTCTTTCGTTCCATCGCACCCAGTTCGCCACCTCCCCACGGCGTAGCTTGGCCGAGGTGGCTATCTCGAAACGTGTGAGGGTCGAAGGGGGCGTGGAGCGCGGCGAGAGAGGCATGGCTTGGTCGTGTAGCCCAATCGCGCATCAACCATCGTGTGCGATCATACTCGCACTAATACACTGAATACCACTAGAACTCCGCAGATAGGCGTGCTTGGGCGAGGGTAGTACTAGGATTGGGGACGTCTCGGAAGTCAACGTGTTGCGCCCCTATTAGTTACGGGGATCCCCAATGGCGTGCTGCATCTTTCTCGCACGACTACTACGACGGCCCCGAATCGGTGCCGCTCTTTGCCCCTCCACAGTTTCGAAGCCTCATAACAATGTAGTTCGAAGCTTCGTTGACTACGTGCTCGGAATCCGTGCCACTTCTTTCATTTCTTCGCACCCAGTTCGCCACCTCCCCACGGCGTAGCTTGGCCGAGGTGGCTATCTCGAAACGTGTGAGGGTCGAAGGGGGCGTGGAGCGCGGCGAGAGAGGCATGGCTTGGTCGTGTAGCCCAATCGCGCATCAACCATCGTGTGCGATCAAACTCGCACTTATACACCGAATACCACTAGAACTACGCAGTTAGGCGTGCTTGGGCGAGGGTAGTACTAGGATTGGGGACGTCCTCGTGTTGCGCCCCTCTTCGTTACGGGGATCCCCAATGGCGTGCTGCATATTTCTCGCACGACTACTAGGACGGCCCCCCGAATCGGTGCCGCTCTTTGCCCCACCACCATTTCGAAGCCTCATAACAATGTAGTTCGAAGCTTCCTTGACTACGTGCTCGGAATCCGTGCCACTTCTTTCGTTCCTTCGCACCCAGTTCGCCACCTCCCCACGGCGTAGCTTGGCCGAGGTGGCTATCTCGAAACGTGTGAGGGTCGAAGGGGGCGTGGAGCGCGGCGAGAGAGGCATGGCTTGGTCGTGTAGCCCAATCGCGCATCAACCATCGTGTGCGATCAAACTCGCACTTATACACCGAATACCACTAGAACTACGCAGTTAGGCGTGCTTGGGCGAGGGTAGTACTAGGATTGGGGACGTCCTCGTGTTGCGCCCCTCTTCGTTACGGGGATCCCCAATGGCGTGCTGCATATTTCTCGCACGACTACTAGGACGGCCCCCCGAATCGGTGCCGCTCTTTGCCCCACCACCATTTCGAAGCCTCATAACAATGTAGTTCGAAGCTTCCTTGACTACGTGCTCGGAATCCGTGCCACTTCTTTCGTTCCTTCGCACCCAGTTCGCCACCTCCCCACGGCGTAGCTTGGCCGAGGTGGCTATCTCGAAACGTGTGAGGGTCGAAGGGGGCGTGGAGCGCGGCGAGAGAGGCATGGCTTGGTCGTGTAGCACAATCGCGCATAAACGATCTTGGGCGATCATACTCGCACTAATACACCGAATACCAAAAGAACTCCGCAATTAGGCATGCTTGGGCGAGGGTAGTACTAGGATGGGTCACCTCTACGGAAGTCCACGTGTTGCGCCCCTCTTCGTTACGGGGATCCCCAATGGCGTGCTGCATATTTCTCGCACGACTACTAGGACGGACCCCCTACTCGGTGCCGCTCTTTGCCCCACCACAATTTCGATGCCTCATAACAACGTAGTTCGAAGCTTCCTTGACTACTTGCTCGGAATCCGTGCCACTTCTTTCGTTTTTTCGCACCCAGTTCGCCACCTCCCCACGGCGTAGCTTGGCCGAGGTTGGTATCTCGAAACGTGTGAGGATCGAAGGGGGCGTGGAGCGCGGCGCGAGAGGCATGGCTTGGTCGTGTAGCCCAATCGCGCATCAACGATCGTGTGCGATCATACTCGCACTAAGACACTGAATACCACTAGAACTCCGCAATTAGGCGTGCTTGGGCGAGGGTAGTACTAGGATTGGGGACGTCCTCGGAAGTCAACGTGTTGCGCCCCTATTAGTTACGGGGATCCCCAATGGCGTGCTGCATCTTTCTCGCACGACTACTACGAGGGCCCCCCGAATCGGTGCCGCTCTTTGCCCCTCCACAGTTTCGAAGCCTCATAACAATGTAGTTCGAAGCTTCGTTGACTACGTGCTCGGAATCCGTGCCACTTCTTTCGTTTCTTCGCACCCAGTTCGCCAACTCCCCACGGCGTAGCTTGGCCGAGGTGGCTATCTCGAAACGTGTGAGGGTCGAAGGGGGCGTGGAGGGCAGCGAAAGAGGCATGGCTTGGTCGTGTTGCCCAATCGCGCATAAACGATCGTGTGCGATCATACTCGCACTAATACACCGAATACCACTAGAACTCCGCAGATAGGCGTGCTTGGGCGAGGGTAGTACTAGGATTGGGGACGTCCTCGGAAGTCCACGTGTTGCGCCCCTCTTCGTTACGGGGATCCCCAATGGCGTGCTGCATATTTTTCGCACGACTACTACGACGGACCCCCGAATCAGTGCCGCTCTTTGCCCCTCCACAGTTTCGAAGCCTCATAACAATGTAGTTCGAAGCTTCGTTGACTACGTGCTCGGAATCCGTGCCACTTCTTTCCTTTCTTCGCACCCAGTTCGCCACCTCCCCACGGCGTAGCTTGGCCGAGGTGGCTATCTCGAAACGTGTGAGGGTCGAAGGGGGCGTGGAGCGCGGCGAGAGAGCATGGCTTGGTCGTGTAGCACAATCGCGCATAAACGATCTTGGGCGATCATACTCGCACTTATACACCGAATACCACTAGAACTACGCAGTTAGGCGTGCTTGGGCGAGGGTAGTACTAGGATTGGGGACGTCCTCGTGTTGCGCCCCTCTTCGTTACGGGGATCCCCAATGGCGTGCTGCATATTTCTCGCACGACTACTAGGACGGCCCCCCGAATCGGTGCCGCTCTTTGCCCCACCACCATTTCGAAGCCTCATAACAATGTAGTTCGAAGCTTCCTTGACTACGTGCTCGGAATCCGTGCCACTTCTTTCGTTCCTTCGCACCCAGTTCGCCACCTCCCCACGGCGTAGCTTGGCCGAGGTGGCTATCTCGAAACGTGTGAGGGTCGAAGGGGGCGTGGAGCGCGGCGAGAGAGGCATGGCTTGGTCGTGTAGCACAATCGCGCATAAACGATCTTGGGCGATCATACTCGCACTAATACACCGAATACCAAAAGAACTCCGCAATTAGGCATGCTTGGGCGAGGGTAGTACTAGGATGGGTCACCTCTACGGAAGTCCACGTGTTGCGCCCCTCTTCGTTACGGGGATCCCCAATGGCGTGCTGCATATTTCTCGCACGACTACTAGGACGGACCCCCTAATCGGTGCCGCTCTTTGCCCCACCACAATTTCGATGCCTCATAACAACGTAGTTCGAAGCTTCCTTGACTACTTGCTCGGAATCCGTGCCACTTCTTTCGTTTTTTCGCACCCAGTTCGCCACCTCCCCACGGCGTAGCTTGGCCGAGGTTGGTATCTCGAAACGTGTGAGGATCGAAGGGGGCGTGGAGCGCGGCGCGAGAGGCATGGCTTGGTCGTGTAGCCCAATCGCGCATCAACGATCGTGTGCGATCATACTCGCACTAAGACACTGAATACCACTAGAACTCCGCAATTAGGCGTGCTTGGGCGAGGGTAGTACTAGGATTGGGGACGTCCTCGGAAGTCAACGTGTTGCGCCCCTATTAGTTACGGGGATCCCCAATGGCGTGCTGCATCTTTCTCGCACGACTACTACGAGGGCCCCCCGAATCGGTGCCGCTCTTTGCCCCTCCACAGTTTTCGAAGCCTCATAACAATGTAGTTCGAAGCTTCGTTGACTACGTGCTCGGAATCCGTGCCACTTCTTTCGTTTCTTCGCACCCAGTTCGCCACCTCCCCACGGCGTAGCTTGGCCGAGGTGGCTATCTCGAAACGTGTGAGGGTCGAAGGGGGCGTGGAGGGCAGCGAAAGAGGCATGGCTTGGTCGTGTTGCCCAATCGCGCACAAACGATCGTGTGCGATCATACTCGCACTAATACACCGAATACCACTAGAACTCCGCAGATAGGCGTGCTTGGGCGAGGGTAGTACTAGGATTGGGGACGTCCTCGGAAGTCCACGTGTTGCGCCCCTCTTCGTTACGGGGATCCCCAATGGCGTGCTGCATATTTTTCGCACGACTACTAGGACGGACCCCCGAATCAGTGCCGCTCTTTGCCCCTCCACAGTTTCGAAGCCTCATAACAATGTAGTTCGAAGCTTCGTTGACTACGTGCTCGGAATCCGTGCCACTTCTTTCGTTTCTTCGCACCCAGTTCGCCACCTCCCCACGGCGTAGCTTGGCCGAGGTGGCTATCTCGAAACGTGTGAGGGTCGAAGGGGGCGTGGAGGGCAGCGAAAGAGGCATGGCTTGGTCGTGTTGCCCAATCGCGCACAAACGATCGTGTGCGATCATACTCGCACTAATACACCGAATACCACTAGAACTCCGCAGATAGGCGTGCTTGGGCGAGGGTAGTACTAGGATTGGGACGTCCTCGAAGGTCCACGTGTTGCGCCCCTCTTCGTTACGGGGATCCCCAATGGCGTGCTGCATATTTTTCGCACGACTACTACGACGGACCCCCGAATCAGTGCCGCTCTTTGCCCCTCCACAGTTTCGAAGCCTCATAACAATGTAGTTCGAAGCTTCGTTGACTACGTGCTCGGAATCCGTGCCACTTCTTTCCTTTCTTCGCACCCAGTTCGCCACCTCCCCACGGCGTAGCTTGGCCGAGGTGGCTATCTCGAACGTGTGAGGGTCGAAGGGGGCGTGGAGCGCGGCGAAAGAGGCCAATACCACTAGAACTCCGCAGATAGGCGTGCTTGGGCGAGGGTAGTACTAGGATTGGGACGTCCTCGGAAGTCAACGTGTTGTGCCCCTATTAGTTACGGGGATCCCCAATGGCGTGCTGCATCTTTCTCGCACGACTACTACGACGGCCCCCCGAATCGGTGCCGCTCTTTGCCCCTCCACAGTTTCGAAGCCTCATAACAATGTAGTTCGAAGCTTCGTTGACTACGTGCTCGGAATCCGTGCCACTTCTTTCATTTCTTCGCACCCAGTTCGCCACCTCACCACGGCGTAGCTTGGCCGAGTTGGCTATCTCGAAACGTGTGAGGGTCGAAGGGGGCGTGGAGCGCGGCGAGAGAGGCATGGCTTGGTCGTGTAGCACAATCGCGCATAAACGATCTTGGGCGATCATACTCGCACTTATACACCGAATACCACTAGAACTACGCAGTTAGGCGTGCTTGGGCGAGGGTAGTACTAGGATTGGGGATGTCCTCGGAAGTCCACGTGTTGCGCCCTCTTCGTTACGGGGATCCCCAATGGCGTGCTGCATATTTCTCGCACGAACTAGGACGGACTCCCTAATCGGTGCCGCTCTTTGCCCCACCACAATTTCGATGCCTCATAACAATGTAGTTCGAAGCTTCCTTGACTACGTGCTCGGAATCCGTGCCACTTCTTTCGTTTCTTCGCACCCAGTTCGCCACCTCCCCACGGCGTAGCTTGGCCGAGGTGGCTATCTCGAACGTGTGAGGGTCGAAGGGGGCGTGGAGGGCAGCGAAAGAGGCATGGCTTGGTCGTGTTGCCCAATCGCGCATAAACGATCGTGTGCGATCATACTCGCACTAATACACCGAATACCACTAGAACTCCGCAGATAAGCGTGCTTGGGCGAGGGTAGTACTAGGATTGGGGACGTCCTCGGAAGTCCACGTGTTGCGCCCCTCTTCGTTACGGGGATCCCCAATGGCGTGCTGCATATTTTTCGCACGACTACTACGACGGACCCCCGAATCAGTGCCGCTCTTTGCCCCTCCACAGTTTCGAAGCCTCATAACAATGTAGTTCGAAGCTTCGTTGACTACGTGCTCGGAATCCGTGCCACTTCTTTCCTTTCTTCGCACCCAGTTCGCCACCTCCCCACGGCGTAGCTTGGCCGAGGTGGCTATCTCGAAACGTGTGAGGGTCGAAGGGGGCGTGGAGCGCGGCGAGAGAGGCATGGCTTGGTCGTGTAGCACAATCGCGCATAACGATCTTGGGCGATCATACTCGCACTTATACACCGAATACCACTAGAACTACGCAGTTAGGCGTGCTTGGGCGAGGGTAGTACTAGGATTGGGGACGTCCTCGTGTTGCGCCCCTCTTCGTTACGGGGATCCCCAATGGCGTGCTGCATATTTCTCGCACGACTACTAGGACGGCCCCCGAATCGGTGCCGCTCTTTGCCCCACCACCATTTCGAAGCCTCATAACAATGTAGTTCGAAGCTTCCTTGACTACGTGCTCGGAATCCGTGCCACTTCTTTCGTTCCTTCGCACCCAGTTCGCCACCTCCCCACGGCGTAGCTTGGCCGAGGTGGCTATCTCGAAACGTGTGAGGGTCGAAGGGGGCGTGGAGCGCGGCGAGAGAGGCATGGCTTGGTCGTGTAGCACAATCGCGCATAAACGATCTTGGGCGATCATACTCGCACTAATACACCGAATACCAAAAGAACTCCGCAATTAGGCATGCTTGGGCGAGGGTATTACTAGGATGGGTCACCTCTACGGAAGTCCACGTGTTGCGCCCCTCTTCGTTACGGGGATCCCCAATGGCGTGCTGCATATTTCTCGCACGACTACTAGGACGGACCCCCTAATCGGTGCCGCTCTTTGCCCCACCACAATTTCGATGCCTCATAACAACGTAGTTCGAAGCTTCCTTGACTACTTGCTCGGAATCCGTGCCACTTCTTTCGTTTTTTCGCACCCAGTTCGCCACCTCCCCACGGCGTAGCTTGGCCGAGGTTGGTATCTCGAAACGTGTGAGGATCGAAGGGGGCGTGGAGCGCGGCGAGAGAGGCATGGCTTGGTCGTGTAGCCCAATCGCGCATCAACCATCGTGTGCGATCATACTCGCACTAATACACTGAATACCACTAGAACTCCGCAGATAGGCGTGCTTGGGCGAGGGTAGTACTAGGATTGGGGACGTCCTCGGAAGTCAACGTGTTGCGCCCCTATTAGTTACGGGGATCCCCAATGGCGTGCTGCATCTTTCTCGCACGACTACTACGACGGCCCCCCGAATCGGTGCCGCTCTTTGCCCCTCCACAGTTTCGAAGCCTCATAACAATGTAGTTCGAAGCTTCGTTGACTACGTGCTCGGAATCCGTGCCACTTCTTTCGTTTCTTCGCACCCAGTTCGCCACCTCCCCACGGCGTAGCTTGGCCGAGGTGGCTATCTCGAAACGTGTGAGGGTCGAAGGGGGCGTGGAGGGCAGCGAAAGAGGCATGGCTTGGTCGTGTTGCCCAATCGCGCACAAACGATCGTGTGCGATCATACTCGCACTAATACACCGAATACCACTAGAACTCCGCAGATAGGCGTGCTTGGGCGAGGGTAGTACTAGGATTGGGGACGTCCTCGGAAGTCCACGTGTTGCGCCCCTCTTCGTTACGGGGATCCCCAATGGCGTGCTGCATATTTTTCGCACGACTACTACGACGGACCCCCGAATCAGTGCCGCTCTTTGCCCCTCCACAGTTTCGAAGCCTCATAACAATGTAGTTAGAAGCTTCGTTGACTACGTGCTCGGAATCCGTGCCACTTCTTTCCTTTCTTCGCACCCAGTTCGCCACCTCCCCACGGCGTAGCTTGGCCGAGGTTGCTATCTCGAAACGTGTGAGGGTCGAAGGGGGCGTGGAGCGCGGCGAAAGAGGCCAATACCACTAGAACTCCGCAGATAGGCGTGCTTGGGCGAGGGTAGTACTAGGATTGGGGACGTCCTCGGAAGTCAACGTGTTGTGCCCCTATTAGTTACGGGGATCCCCAATGGCGTGCTGCATCTTTCTCGCACGACTACTACGACGGCCCCCCGAATCGGTGCCGCTCTTTGCCCCTCCACAGTTTCGAAGCCTCATAACAATGTAGTTCGAAGCTTCGTTGACTACGTGCTCGGAATCCGTGCCACTTCTTTCATTTCTTCGCACCCAGTTCGCCACCTCACCACGGCGTAGCTTGGCCGAGTTGGCTATCTCGAAACGTGTGAGGGTCGAAGGGGGCGTGGAGCGCGGCGAGAGAGGCATGGCTTGGTCGTGTAGCACAATCGCGCATAAACGATCTTGGGCGATCATACTCGCACTTATACACCGAATACCACTAGAACTACGCAGTTAGGCGTGCTTGGGCGAGGGTAGTACTAGGATTGGGGATGTCCTCGGAAGTCCACGTGTTGCGCCCCTCTTCGTTACGGGGATCCCCAATGGCGTGCTGCATATTTCTCGCACGAACTAGGACGGACTCCCTAATCGGTGCCGCTCTTTGCCCCACCACAATTTCGATGCCTCATAACAATGTAGTTCGAAGCTTCCTTGACTACGTGCTCGGAATCCGTGCCACTTCTTTCGTTCCATCGCACCCAGTTCGCCACCTCCCCACGGCGTAGCTTGGCCGAGGTGGCTATCTCGAAACGTGTGAGGGTCGAAGGGGGCGTGGAGCGCGGCGAGAGAGGCATGGCTTGGTCGTGTAGCCCAATCGCACATCAACCATCGTGTGCGATCATACTCGCACTAATACACTGAATACCACTAGAACTCCGCAGATAGGCGTGCTTGGGCGAGGGTAGTACTAGGATTGGGGACGTCCTCGGAAGTCAACGTGTTGCGCCCCTATTAGTTACGGGGATCCCCAATGGCGTGCTGCATCTTTCTCGCACGACTACTACGACGGCCCCCTGAATCGGTGCCGCTCTTTGCCCCTCCACAGTTTCGAAGCCTCATAACAATGTAGTTCGAAGCTTCGTTGACTACGTGCTCGGAATCCGTGCCACTTCTTTCGTTTCTTCGCACCCAGTTCGCCACCTCCCCACGGCGTAGCTTGGCCGAGGTGGCTATCTCGAAACGTGTGAGGGTCGAAGGGGGCGTGGAGGGCAGCGAAAGAGGCATGGCTTGGTCGTGTAGCACAATCGCGCATAAACGATCGTGTGCGATCATACTCGCACTAATACACCGAATACCAAAAGAACTCCGCAATTAGGCGTGCTTGGGCGAGGGTAGTACTAGGATTGGGGACGTCCTCGGAAGTCCACGTGTTGCGCCCCTCTTCGTTACGGGGATCCCCAATGGCGTGCTGCATATTTCTCGCACGACTACTAGGACGGACCCCCGAATCAGTGCCGCTCTTTTTGCCCCACCACAGTTTTGATGCCTCATAGCAATGTAGTTCGAAGCTTCCTTGACTACGTGCTCGCAATCCGTGCCACTTCTTTCGTTTCTTCGCACCCAGTTCGCCACCTCCCCACGGCGTAGCTTGGCCGAGAATGGTATCTCGAAATATGTGAGGGCCGAATGGGGCGTGGAGGGCAGCGAAAGAGGCATGGCTTGGTCGTGTAGCACAATCGCGCATAAACGATCGTGTGCGATCATACTAGCACTAATACAGCGAATACCAAAAGAACTCTGCAATTAGGCATGCTTGGGCGAGGGTAGTACTAGGATGGGTGACCTCTACGGAAGTCCACGTGTTGCGCCCCTCTTCGTTACGGGGATCCCCAATGGCGTGCTGCATATTTCTCGCACGACTACTAGGACGGACCCCCTAATCGGTGCCGCTCTTTGCCCCACCACAATTTCGATGCCTCATAACAATGTAGTTCGAAGCTTTCTTGACTACGTGCTCGGAATCCGTGCCAGTTCTTTCGTTTCTTCGCACCCAGTTCGCCACCTCCCCACGGCGTAGCTTGGCCGAGAATGGTATCTCGAAATATGTGAGGGCCGAATGGGGCGTGGAGGGCAGCGAAAGAGGCATGGCTTGGTCGCGTAGCACAATCGCGCATAAACGATCGTGTGCGATCATACTCGCACTAATACACCGAATACCAAAAGAACTCCGCAATTAGGCGTGCTTGGGCGAGGGTAGTACTAGGATTGGGGACGTCCTCGGAAGTCCACGTGTTGCGCCCCTCTTCGTTACGGGGATCCCCAATGGCGTGCTGCATATTTCTCGCACGACTACTAGGACGGACCCCCTAATCGGTGCCGCTCTTTGCCCCACCACAATTTCGATGCCTCATAACAATGTAGTTCGAAGCTTCCTTCACTACGTGCTCGGAATCCGTACCACTTCTTTCGTTTCTTCGCACCCAGTTCGCCACCTCCCCACGGCGTAGGTTGGCCGAGGTGGCTATCTCGAAACATGTGAGGATCGAAGGGGGCGTGGAGCGCGGCGCGAGAGGCATGGCTTGGTCGTGTAGCACAATCGCGCATCAACCATCGTGTGCGATCATACTCGCACTAATAGACCGAATACCACTAGAACTCCGTAGATAGGCGTGCTTGGGCGAGGGTAGTACTAGGAATGGGTACGTCCTCGGAAGTCCACGTGTTGCGGCCCTCTTCGTTACGGGGATCCCCAATGGCGTGCTGCATATTTTTCGCACGACTACTAGGACGGACCCCCAAATCCGTGCCGCTCTTTTTGCCCCACCAGAGTTTCGATGCCTCATAGCAATGTAGTTCGAAGCTTCCTTGACTACGTGCTCGCAATCCGTGCCACTTCTTTCGTTTCTTCGCACCCAGTTCGCCACCTCCCCACGGCGTAGCTTGGCCGAGGTGGCTATCTCGAAACGTGTGAGGGTCGAAGGGGGCGTGGAGCGCGGCGAGAGAGACATGGCTTGGTCGTGTAGCACAATCGCGCATAAACGATCTTGGGCGATCTTTGCCCCACCACAATTTCGATGCTTCATAACAATGTAGTTCGAAGCTTCCTTGACTACGTGCTCGGAATCCGTGCCACTTCTTTCGTTTCTTCGCACCCAGTTCGCCGCCTCCCCACGGCGTAGCTTGGCCGAGAATGGTATCTCGAAATATGTGAGGGCCGAATGGGGCGTGGAGGGCAGCGAAAGAGGCATGGCTTGGTCGTGTAGCACAATCGCGCATAAACGATCGTGTGCGATCATACTCGCACTAATACACCGAATACCAAAAGAACTCCGCAATTAGGCATGCTTGGGCGAGGGTAGTACTAGGATTGGGGACGTCCTCGGAAGTCCACGTGTTGCGCCCCTCTTCGTTACGGGGATCCCCAATGGCGTGCTGCATATTTCTCGCACGACTACTAGGACGGACCCCCTAATCGGTTCCGCTCTTTGCCCCACCACAATTTCGATGCTTCATAACAATGTAGTTCGAAGCTTCCTTGACCACGTGCTCGGAATCCGTGCCACTTCTTTCGTTCCTTCGCACCCAGTTCGCCACCTCCCCACGGCGTAGCTTGGTCGACGTGGCTATCTCGAAACGTGTGAGTGTCGAAGGGGGCGTGGAGCGCGGCGAGAGAGGCATGGCCTGGTCGTGTAGCACAATCGCGCATAAACGATCTTGGGCGATCATACTCGCACTAATACACCGAATACCACTAGAACTCCGCAGTTAGGCGTGCCTTGGCGAGGGTAGAACTAGGATTGGGGACGTCCTCGGAAGTCCACGTGTTGCGCCCCTCTTCGTTACGGGGATCCCCAATGGCGTGCTGCATATTTCTCGCACGACTATTAGGACGGACCCCCTAATCGGTGCCGCTCTTTGCCCACCACAATTTCGATGCCTCATAACAATGTAGTTCGAAGCTTCCATGACTACGTGCTCGAAATCCGTGCCACTTCTTTTGTTTCTTCGCACCCACTTCGCCACTTCCCCACGGCGTAGGTTGGCCGAGGTGGCTATCTCGAAACATGTGAGGATCGAAGGGGGCGTGGAGCGCGGCGAGAGAGGCATGGCTTGGTCGTGTAGCACAATCGCGCATCAACCATCGTGTGCGATCATACTCGCACTAATAGACCGAATACCACTAGAACTCCGCAGATAGGCGTGCTTGGGCGAGGGTAGTACTAGGAATGGGGACGTCCTCGGAAGTCCACGTGTTGCGCCCCTCTTCGTTACGGGGATCCCCAATGGCGTGCTGCATATTTCTCGCACGACTACTAGGACGGACCCCCTAATCGGTGCCGCTCTTTGCCCCACCACAATTTCGATGCCTCATAACAATGTAGTTCGAAGCTTCCTTGACTACGTGCTCGCAATCCGTGCCACTTCTTTCGTTTCTTCGCACCCAGTTCGCCACCTCCCCACGGCGTAGCTTGGCCGAGAATGGTATCTCGAAATATGTGAGGATCGAAGGGGGCGTGGAGCGCGGCGCGAGAGGCATGGCTTGGTCGTGTAGCACAATCGCGCATCAACCATCGTGTGCGATCATACTCGCACTAATACAGCGAATACCAAAAGAACTCCGCAGATAGGCGTGCTTGGGCGAGGGTAGTACTAGGAATGGGGACGTCCTCGGAAGTCCACGTGTTGCGCCCCTCTTCGTTACGGGGATCCCCAATGGCGTGCTGCATATTTCTCGCACGACTACTAGGACGGACCCCCGAATCAGTGCCGCTCTTTTTGCCCCACCACAGTTTCGATGCCTCATAGCAATGTAGTTCGAAGCTTCCTTGACTACGTGCTCGGAATCCGTGCCACTTCTTTCGTTTCTTCGCACCCAGTTCGCCACCTCCCCACGGCGTAGCTTGGCCGGGGTTGGTATCTCGAAACATATGAGGGCCGAATGGGGCGTGGAGGGCAGCGAAAGAGGCATGGCTTGGTCGTGTAGCAAAATCGCGCATAAACGATCGTGTGCGATCATACTCGCACTAATACACCGAATACCAAAAGAACTCCGCAATTAGGCATGCTTGGGCGAGGGTAGTACTAGGATTGGGGATGTCCTCGGAAGTCCACGTGTTGCGCCCCTCTTCGTTACGGGGATCCCCAATGGCGTGCTGCATATTTCTCGCACGACCACTTGGACGGACCCCCTAATCGGTGCCGCTCTTTGCCCCACCACAATTTCGATGCCTTATAACAATGTAGTTCGAAGCTTTCTTGACTACGTGCTCGGAATCCGTGCCACTTCTTTCGTTTCTTCGCACCCAGTTCGCCACCTCCCCACGGCGTAGCTTGGCCGAGAATGGTATCTCGAAATAAATGAGGGCCGAATGGGGCGTGGAGGGCAGCGAAAGAGGCATGGCTTGGTCGTGTAGCACAATCGCGCATAAACGATCGTGTGCGATCATGCTCGCACTAATACACCGAATACCAAAAGAACTCCGCAATTAGGCGTGCTTGGGCGAGGGTAGTACTAGGATTGGGGACGTCCTCGGAAGTCCACGTGTTGCGCCCCTCTTCGTTACGGGGATCCCCAATGGCGTGCTGCATATTTCTCGCACGACTACTAGGACGGACCCCCGAATCAGTGCCGCTCTTTTTGCCCCACCACAGTTTTGATGCCTCATAGCAATGTAGTTCGAAGCTTCCTTGACTACGTGCTCGCAATCCGTGCCACTTCTTTCGTTTCTTCGCACCCAGTTCGCCACCTCCCCACGGCGTAGCTTGGCCGAGAATGGTATCTCGAAATATGTGAGGGCCGAATGGGGCGTGGAGGGCAGCGAAAGAGGCATGGCTTGGTCGTGTAGCACAATCGCGCATAAACGATCGTGTGCGATCATACTAGCACTAATACAGTGAATACCAAAAGAACTCTGCAATTAGGCATGCTTGGGCGAGGGTAGTACTAGGATGGGTGACCTCTACGGAAGTCCACGTGTTGCGCCCCTCTTCGTTACGGGGATCCCCAATGGCGTGCTGCATATTTCTCGCACGACTACTAGGACGGACCCCCTAATCGGTGCCGCTCTTTGCCCCACCACAATTTCGATGCCTCATAACAATGTAGTTCGAAGCTTTCTTGACTACGTGCTCGGAATCCGTGCCACTTCTTTCGTTTCTTCGCACCCAGTTCGCCACCTCCCCACGGCGTAGCTTGGCCGAGAATGGTATCTCGAAATATGTGAGGGCCGAATGGGGCGTGGAGGGCAGCGAAAGAGGCATGGCTTGGTCGCGTAGCACAATCGCGCATAAACGATCGTGTGCGATCATACTCGCACTAATACACCGAATACCAAAAGAACTCCGCAATTAGGCGTGCTTGGGCGAGGGTAGTACTAGGATTGGGGACGTCCTCGGAAGTCCACGTGTTGCGCCCCTCTTCGTTACGGGGATCCCCAATGGCGTGCTGCATATTTCTCGCACGACTACTAGGACGGACCCCCTAATCGGTGCCGCTCTTTGCCCCACCACAATTTCGATGCCTCATAACAATGTAGTTCGAAGCTTCCTTCACTACGTGCTCGGAATCCGTACCACTTCTTTCGTTTCTTCGCACCCAGTTCGCCACCTCCCCACGGCGTAGGTTGGCCGAGGTGGCTATCTCGAAACATGTGAGGATCGAAGGGGGCGTGGAGCGCGGCGCGAGAGGCATGGCTTGGTCGTGTAGCACAATCGCGCATCAACCATCGTGTGCGATCATACTCGCACTAATAGACCGAATACCACTAGAACTCCGTAGATAGGCGTGCTTGGGCGAGGGTAGTACTAGGAATGGGTACGTCCTCGGAAGTCCACGTGTTGCGGCCCTCTTCGTTACGGGGATCCCCAATGGCGTGCTGCATATTTGTCGCACGACTACTAGGACGGACCCCCGAATCCGTGCCGCTCTTTTTGCCCCACCAGAGTTTCGATGCCTCATAGCAATGTAGTTCGAAGCTTCGTTGACCACGTGCTCGGAATCCGTGCCACTTCTTTCGTTTCTTCGCACCCAGTTCGCCACCTCCCCACGGCGTAGCTTGGCCGAGGTGGCTATCTCGAAACGTGTGAGGGTCGAAGGGGGCGTGGAGCGCGGCGAGAGAGACATGGCTTGGTCGTGTAGCACAATCGCGCATAAACGATCTTGGGCGATCTTTGCCCCACCACAATTTCGATGCTTCATAACAATGTAGTTCGAAGCTTCCTTGACTACGTGCTCGGAATCCGTGCCACTTCTTTCGTTTCTTCGCACCCAGTTCGCCGCCTCCCCACGGCGTAGCTTGGCCGAGAATGGTATCTCAAAATATGTGAGGGCCGAATGGGGCGTGGAGGGCAGCGAAAGAGGCATGGCTTGGTCGTGTAGCACAATCGCGCATAAACGATCGTGTGCGATCATACTCGCACTAATACACCGAATACCAAAAGAACTCCGCAATTAGGCATGCTTGGGCGAGGGTAGTACTAGGATTGGGGACGTCCTCGGAAGTCCACGTGTTGCGCCCCTCTTCGTTACGGGGATCCCCAATGGCGTGCTGCATATTTCTCGCACGACTACTAGGACGGACCCCCTAATCGGTCCGCTCTTTGCCCCACCACAATTTCGATGCTTCATAACAATGTAGTTCGAAGCTTCCTTGACCACGTGCTCGGAATCCGTGCCACTTCTTTCGTTCCTTCGCACCCAGTTCGCCACCTCCCCACGGCGTAGCTTGGTCGACGTGGCTATCTCGAAACGTGTGAGTGTCGAAGGGGGCGTGGAGCGCGGCGAGATAGGCATGGCCTGGTCGTGTAGCACAATCGCGCATAAACGATCTTGGGCGATCATACTCGCACTAATACACCGAATACCACTAGAACTCCGCAGTTAGGCGTGCCTTGGCGAGGGTAGAACTAGGATTGGGGACGTCCTCGGAAGTCCACGTGTTGCGCCCCTCTTCGTTACGGGGATCCCCAATGGCGTGCTGCATATTTCTCGCACGACTATTAGGACGGACCCCCTAATCGGTGCCGCTCTTTGCCCACCACAATTTCGATGCCTCATAACAATGTAGTTCGAAGCTTCCATGACTACGTGCTCGAAATCCGTGCCACTTCTTTTGTTTCTTCGCACCCACTTCGCCACTTCCCCACGGCGTAGGTTGGCCGAGGTGGCTATCTCGAAACATGTGAGGATCGAAGGGGGCGTGGAGCGCGGCGAGAGAGGCATGGCTTGGTCGTGTAGCACAATCGCGCATCAACCATCGTGTGCGATCATACTCGCACTAATAGACCGAATACCACTAGAACTCCGCAGATAGGCGTGCTTGGGCGAGGGTAGTACTAGGAATGGGGACGTCCTCGGAAGTCCACGTGTTGCGCCCCTCTTCGTTACGGGGATCCCCAATGGCGTGCTGCATATTTCTCGCACGACTACTAGGACGGACCCCCTAATCGGTGCCGCTCTTTGCCCCACCACAATTTCGATGCCTCATAACAATGTAGTTCGAAGCTTCCTTGACTACGTGCTCGCAATCCGTGCCACTTCTTTCGTTTCTTCGCACCCAGTTCGCCACCTCCCCACGGCGTAGCTTGGCCGAGAATGGTATCTCGAAATATGTGAGGATCGAAGGGGGCGTGGAGCGCGGCGCGAGAGGCATGGCTTGGTCGTGTAGCACAATCGCGCATCAACCATCGTGTGCGATCATACTCGCACTAATACAGCGAATACCAAAAGAACTCCGCAGATAGGCGTGCTTGGGCGAGGGTAGTACTAGGAATGGGGACGTCCTCGGAAGTCCACGTGTTGCGCCCCTCTTCGTTACGGGGATCCCCAATGGCGTGCTGCATATTTCTCGCACGACTACTAGGACGGACCCCCGAATCAGTGCCGCTCTTTTTGCCCCACCACAGTTTCGATGCCTCATAGCAATGTAGTTCGAAGCTTCCTTGACTACGTGCTCGGAATCCGTGCCACTTCTTTCGTTTCTTCGCACCCAGTTCGCCACCTCCCCACGGCGTAGCTTGGCCGGGTTGGTATCTCGAAACATATGAGGGCCGAATGGGGCGTGGAGGGCAGCGAAAGAGGCATGGCTTGGTCGTGTAGCAAAATCGCGCATAAACGATCGTGTGCGATCATACTCGCACTAATACACCGAATACCAAAAGAACTCCGCAATTAGGCATGCTTGGGCGAGGGTAGTACTAGGATTGGGGATGTCCTCGGAAGTCCACGTGTTGCGCCCCTCTTCGTTACGGGGATCCCCAATGGCGTGCTGCATATTTCTCGCACGACCACTTGGACGGACCCCCTAATCGGTGCCGCTCTTTGCCCCACCACAATTTCGATGCCTTATAACAATGTAGTTCGAAGCTTTCTTGACTACGTGCTCGGAATCCGTGCCACTTCTTTCGTTTCTTCGCACCCAGTTCGCCACCTCCCCACGGCGTAGCTTGGCCGAGAATGGTATCTCGAAATATGTGAGGGCCGAATGGGGCGTGGAGGGCAGCGAAAGAGGCATGGCTTGGTCGTGTAGCACAATCGCGCATAAACGATCGTGTGCGATCATGCTCGCACTAATACACCGAATACCAAAAGAACTCCGCAATTAGGCGTGCTTGGGCGAGGGTAGTACTAGGATTGGGGACGTCCTCGGAAGTCCACGTGTTGCGCCCCTCTTCGTTACGGGGATCCCCAATGGCGTGCTGCATATTTCTCGCACGACTACTAGGACGGACCCCCTAATCGGTGCCGCTCTTTGCCCCACCACAATTTCGATGCCTCATAACAATGTAGTTCGAAGCTTCCTTGACTACGTGCTCGGAATCCGTACCACTTCTTTTGTTTCTTCGCACCCAGTTCGCCACCTCCCCACGGCGTAGGTTGGCCGAGGTGGCTATCTCGAAACATGTGAGGATCGAAGGGGGCGTGGAGCGCGGCGCGAGAGGCATGGCTTGGTCGTGTAGCACAATCGCGCATCAACCATCGTGTGCGATCATACACGCACTAATAGACCGAATACCACTAGAACTCCGCAGATAGGCGTGCTTGGGCGAGGGTAGTACTAGGAATGGGGACGTCCTCGGAAGTCCACGTGTTGCGGCCCTCTTCGTTACGGGGATCCCCAATGGCGTGCTGCATATTTTTCGCACGACTACTAGGACGGACCCCCGAATCCGTGCCGCTCTTTTTGCCCCACCAGAGTTTCGATGCCTCATAGCAATGTAGTTCGAAGCTTCGTTGACCACGTGCTCGGAATCCGTGCCACTTCTTTCGTTTCTTCCCACCCAGTTCGCCACCTCCACACGGCGTAGCTTGGCCGAGGTTGGTATCTCGAAATGTGTGAGGGCCGAATGGGGCGTGGAGGGCAGCGAAAGAGGCATGGCTTGGTCGTGTAGCACAATCGCGCATAAACGATCGTGTGCGATCATACTCGCACTAATACACCGAATACCAAAAGAACTCCGCAATTAGGCATGCTTGGGCGAGGGTAGTACTAGGATGGGTTACCTCTACGGAAGTCCACGTGTTGCGCCCCTCTTCGTTACGGGGATCCCCAATGGCGTGCTGCATATTTCTCAGGACCGACCCCCGAATCGGTGCCGCTCTTTGCCCCACCACAGTTTCGATGCCTCTAACAATGTAGTTCGAAGATTCCTTGACTACGTACTCGGAATCCGTACCACTTCTTTCGTTTCTTCGCACCTAGTTCGCCACCTCCCCACGGCGTAGCTTGGCCGAGAATGGTATCTCGAAACATATGAGGGCCGAATGGGGCGTGGAGGGCAGCGAAAGAGGCATGGCTTGGTCGTGTAGCAAAATCGCGCATAAACGATCGTGTGCGATCATACTCGCACTAATACACCGAATACCAAAGGAACTCCGCATTTAGGCGTGCTTGGGCGAGGGTAGTACTAGGATTGGGGACGTCCTCGGAAGTCCACGTGTTGCGCCCCTCTTCGTTACGGGGATCCCCAATGGCGTGCTGCATATTTCTCGCACGACTACTAGGACGGACCCCCTAATCTGTGCCGCTCTTTGCCCCACCACAACTTCGATGCCTCATAACAATGTAGTTCGAAGCTTCCTTGACTACGTGCACGAATCCGTGCCACTTCTTTCGTTTCTTCGCACCCAGTTCGCCACCTCCCCACGGCGTAGCTTGGCCGAGGTTGGTATCTCGAAACATGTGAGGGCCGAATGGGGCGTGGAGGGCAGCGAAAGAGGCATGGCTTGGTCGTGTAGCAAAATCGCGCATAAACGATTGTGTGCGATCATACTCGCACTAATACACCGAATACCAAAAGAACTCCGCAATTAGGCATGCTTGGGCGAGGGTAGTACTAGGATGGGTGACCTCTACGGAAGTCCACGTGTTGCGCCCCTCTTCGTTACGGGGATCCCCAATGGCTTGCTGCATATTTCTCACACGACTACTACGACGGACCCCCGAAGCGGTGCCGCTCTTTGCCCCACCACAGTTTCGATGCCTCTAACAATGTAGTTCGAAGCTTCCTTGACTACGTGCTCGGAATCCGTACCACTCCTTTCGTTTCTTCGCACCTAGTTCGCCACCTCCCCACGGCGTAGCTTGGCCGAGAATGGTATCTCGAAACATATGAGGGCCGAATGGGGCGTGGAGGGCAGCGAAAGAGGCATGGCTTGGTCGTGTAGCAAAATCGCGCATAAACGATCGTGTGCGATCATACTCGCACTAATACACCGAATACCAAAGGAACTCCGCATTTAGGCGTGCTTGGGCGAGGGTAGTACTAGGATTGGGGACGTCCTCGGAAGTCCACGTGTTGCGCCCCTCTTCGTTACGGGGATCCCCAATGGCGTGCTGCATATTTCTCGCACGACCACTAGGACAGACCCCCTAATCGGTGCCGCTCTTTGCCCCACCACAATTTCGATGCCTCATAACAATGTAGTTCGAAGCTTTCTTGACTACGTGCTCGGAATCCGTGCCACTTCTTTCGTTTCTTCGCACCCAGTTCGCCACCTCCCCACGGCGTAGCTTGGCCGAGAATGGTATCTCGAAATATGTGAGGGCCGAATGGGGCGTGGAGGGCAGCGAAAGAGACATGGCTTGGTCGTGTAGCACAATCGCACATAAACGATCGTGTGCCATCATGCTCGCACTAATACACCGAATACCAAAAGAACTCCGCAATTAGGCGTGCTTGGGCGAGGGTAGTACTAGGATTGGGGACGTCCTCGGAAGTCCACGTGTTGCGCCCCTCTTCGTTACGGGGATCCCCAATGGCGTGCTGCATATTTCTCGCACGACTACTAGGACGGACCCCCTAATCGGTGCCGCTCTTTGCCCCACCACAATTTCGATGCCTCATAACAATGTAGTTCGAAGTTTCCTTGACTACGTGCACGGAATCCGTACCACTTCTTTCGTTTCTTCGCACCCAGTTCGCCACCTCCCCACGGCGTAGGTTGGCCGAGGTGGCTATCTCGAAACATGTGAGGATCGAAGGGGGCGTGGAGCGCGGCGCGAGAGGCATGGCTTGGTCGTGTAGCACAATCGCGCATCAACCATCGTGTGCGACCATACTCGCACTAATAGACCGAATACCACTAGAACTCCGCAGATAGGCGTGCTTGGGCGAGGGTAGTACTAGGAATGGGGACGTCCTCGGAAGTCCACGTGTTGCGCCCCTCTTCGTTACGGGGATCCCCAATGGCGTGCTGCATATTTTTCGCACGACTACTAGGACGGACCCCCGAATCCGTGCCGCTCTTTTTGCCCCACCAGAGTTTCGATGCCTCATAGCAATGTAGTTCGAAGCTTCGTTGACCACGTGCTCGGAATCCGTGCCACTTCTTTCGTTTCTTCGCACCCAGTTCGCCACCTCCCCACGGCGTAGGTTGGCCGAGGTGGCTATCTCGAAACATGTGAGGATCGAAGGGGGCGTGGAGCGCGGCGCGAGAGGCATGGCTTGGTCGTGTAGCACAATCGCGCATCAACCATCGTGTGCGACCATACTCGCACTAATAGACCGAATACCACTAGAACTCCGCAGATAGGCGTGCTTGGGCGAGGGTAGTACTAGGAATGGGGACGTCCTCGGAAGTCCACGTGTTGCGCCCCTCTTCGTTACGGGGATCCCCAATGGCGTGCTGCATATTTTTCGCACGACTACTAGGACGGACCCCCGAATCCGTGCCGCTCTTTTTGCCCCACCAGAGTTTCGATGCCTCATAGCAATGTAGTTCGAAGCTTCCTTGACTACGTGCTCGGAATCCGTACCACTCCTTTCGTTTCTTCGCACCTAGTTCGCCACCTCCCCACGGCGTAGCTTGGCCGAGAATGGTATCTCGAAACATATGAGGGCCGAATGGGGCGTGGAGGGCAGCGAAAGAGGCATGGCTTGGTCGTGTAGCAAAATCGCGCATAAACGATCGTGTGCGATCATACTCGCACTAATACACCGAATACCAAAAGAACTCCGCAATTAGGCATGCTTGGGCGAGGGTAGTACTAGGATTGGGGATGTCCTCGGAAGTCCACGTGTTGCGCCCCTCTTCGTTACGGGGATCCCCAATGGCGTGCTGCATATTTCTCGCACGACCACTTGGACGGACCCCCTAATCGGTGCCGCTCTTTGCCCCACCACAATTTCGATGCCTTATAACAATGTAGTTCGAAGCTTTCTTGACTACGTGCTCGGAATCCGTGCCACTTCTTTCGTTTCTTCGCACCCAGTTCGCCACCTCCCCACGGCGTAGCTTGGCCGAGAATGGTATCTCGAAATATGTGAGGGCCGAATGGGGCGTGGAGGGCAGCGAAAGAGGCATGGCTTGGTCGTGTAGCACAATCGCGCATAAACGATCGTGTGCGATCATGCTCGCACTAATACACCGAATACCAAAAGAACTCCGCAATTAGGCGTGCTTGGGCGAGGGTAGTACTAGGATTGGGGACGTCCTCGGAAGTCCACGTGTTGCGCCCCTCTTCGTTACGGGGATCCCCAATGGCGTGCTGCATATTTCTCGCACGACTACTAGGACGGACCCCCTAATCGGTGCCGCTCTTTGCCCCACCACAATTTCGATGCCTCATAACAATGTAGTTCGAAGCTTCCTTGACTACGTGCTCGGAATCCGTACCACTTCTTTTGTTTCTTCGCACCCAGTTCGCCACCTCCCCACGGCGTAGGTTGGCCGAGGTGGCTATCTCGAAACATGTGAGGATCGAAGGGGGCGTGGAGCGCGGCGCGAGAGGCATGGCTTGGTCGTGTAGCACAATCACGCATCAACCATCGTGTGCGATCATACACGCACTAATAGACCGAATACCACTAGAACTCCGCAGATAGGCGTGCTTGGGCGAGGGTAGTACTAGGAATGGGGACGTCCTCGGAAGTCCACGTGTTGCGGCCCTCTTCGTTACGGGGATCCCCAATGGCGTGCTGCATATTTTTCGCACGACTACTAGGACGGACCCCCGAATCCGTGCCGCTCTTTTTGCCCCACCAGAGTTTCGATGCCTCATAGCAATGTAGTTCGAAGCTTCGTTGACCACGTGCTCGGAATCCGTGCCACTTCTTTCGTTTCTTCCCACCCAGTTCGCCACCTCCACACGGCGTAGCTTGGCCGAGGTTGGTATCTCGAAATGTGTGAGGGCCGAATGGGGCGTGGAGGGCAGCGAAAGAGGCATGGCTTGGTCGTGTAGCACAATCGCGCATAAACGATCGTGTGCGATCATACTCGCACTAATACACCGAATACCAAAAGAACTCCGCAATTAGGCATGCTTGGGCGAGGGTAGTACTAGGATGGGTTACCTCTACGGAAGTCCACGTGTTGCGCCCCTCTTCGTTACGGGGATCCCCAATGGCGTGCTGCATATTTCTCAGGACCGACCCCCGAATCGGTGCCGCTCTTTGCCCCACCACAGTTTCGATGCCTCTAACAATGTAGTTCGAAGCTTCCTTGACTACGTACTCGGAATCCGTACCACTTCTTTCGTTTCTTCGCACCTAGTTCGCCACCTCCCCACGGCGTAGCTTGGCCGAGAATGGTATCTCGAAACATATGAGGGCCGAATGGGGCGTGGAGGGCAGCGAAAGAGGCATGGCTTGGTCGTGTAGCAAAATCGCGCATAAACGATCGTGTGCGATCATACTCGCACTAATACACCGAATACCAAAGGAACTCCGCATTTAGGCGTGCTTGGGCGAGGGTAGTACTAGGATTGGGGACGTCCTCGGAAGTCCACGTGTTGCGCCCCTCTTCGTTACGGGGATCCCCAATGGCGTGCTGCATATTTCTCGCACGACTACTAGGACGGACCCCCTAATCTGTGCCGCTCTTTGCCCCACCACAACTTCGATGCCTCATAACAATGTAGTTCGAAGCTTCCTTGACTACGTGCACGAATCCGTGCCACTTCTTTCGTTTCTTCGCACCCAGTTCGCCACCTCCCCACGGCGTAGCTTGGCCGAGGTTGGTATCTCGAAACATGTGAGGGCCGAATGGGGCGTGGAGGGCAGCGAAAGAGGCATGGCTTGGTCGTGTAGCAAAATCGCGCATAAACGATCGTGTGCGATCATACTCGCACTAATACACCGAATACCAAAAGAACTCCGCAATTAGGCATGCTTGGGCGAGGGTAGTACTAGGATGGGTGACCTCTACGGAAGTCCACGTGTTGCGCCCCTCTTCGTTACGGGGATCCCCAATGGCTTGCTGCATATTTCTCGCACGACTACTACGACGGACCCCCGAATCGGTGCCGCTCTTTGCCCCACCACAGTTTCGATGCCTCTAACAATGTAGTTCGAAGCTTCCTTGACTACGTGCTCGGAATCCGTACCACTCCTTTCGTTTCTTCGCACCTAGTTCGCCACCTCCCCACGGCGTAGCTTGGCCGAGAATGGTATCTCGAAACATATGAGGGCCGAATGGGGCGTGGAGGGCAGCGAAAGAGGCATGGCTTGGTCGTGTAGCAAAATCGCGCATAAACGATCGTGTGCGATCATACTCGCACTAATACACCGAATACCAAAGGAACTCCGCATTTAGGCGTGCTTGGGCGAGGGTAGTACTAGGATTGGGGACGTCCTCGGAAGTCCACGTGTTGCGCCCCTCTTCGTTACGGGGATCCCCAATGGCGTGCTGCATATTTCTCGCACGACCACTAGGACAGACCCCCTAATCGGTGCCGCTCTTTGCCCCACCACAATTTCGATGCCTCATAACAATGTAGTTCGAAGCTTTCTTGACTACGTGCTCGGAATCCGTGCCACTTCTTTCGTTTCTTCGCACCCAGTTCGCCACCTCCCCACGGCGTAGCTTGGCCGAGAATGGTATCTCGAAATATGTGAGGGCCGAATGGGGCGTGGAGGGCAGCGAAAGAGACATGGCTTGGTCGTGTAGCACAATCGCACATAAACGATCGTGTGCCATCATGCTCGCACTAATACACCGAATACCAAAAGAACTCCGCAATTAGGCGTGCTTGGGCGAGGGTAGTACTAGGATTGGGGACGTCCTCGGAAGTCCACGTGTTGCGCCCCTCTTCGTTACGGGGATCCCAATGGCGTGCTGCATATTTCTCGCACGACTACTAGGACGGACCCCCTAATCGGTGCCGCTCTTTGCCCCACCACAATTTCGATGCCTCATAACAATGTAGTTCGAAGTTTCCTTGACTACGTGCACGGAATTGACCACGTGCTCGGAATCCGTGCCACTTCTTTCGTTTCTTCCCACCCAGTTCGCCACCTCCACACGGCGTAGCTTGGCCGAGGTTGGTATCTCGAAATGTGTGAGGGCCGAATGGGGCGTGGAGGGCAGCGAAAGAGGCATGGCTTGGTCGTGTAGCACAATCGCGCATAAACGATCGTGTGCGATCATACTCGCACTAATACACCGAATACCAAAAGAACTCCGCAATTAGGCATGCTTGGGCGAGGGTAGTACTAGGATGGGTTACCTCTACGGAAGTCCACGTGTTGCGCCCCTCTTCGTTACGGGGATCCCCAATGGCGTGCTGCATATTTCTCAGGACCGACCCCCGAATCGGTGCCGCTCTTTGCCCCACCACAGTTTCGATGCCTCTAACAATGTAGTTCGAAGCTTCCTTGACTACGTACTCGGAATCCGTACCACTTCTTTCGTTTCTTCGCACCTAGTTCGCCACCTCTCCACGGCGTAGCTTGGCCGAGAATGGTATCTCGAAACATATGAGGGCCGAATGGGGCGTGGAGGGCAGCGAAAGAGGCATGGCTTGGTCGTGTAGCAAAATCGCGCATAAACGATCGTGTGCGATCATACTCGCACTAATACACCGAATACCAAAGGAACTCCGCATTTAGGCGTGCTTGGGCGAGGGTAGTACTAGGATTGGGGACGTCCTCGGAAGTCCACGTGTTGCGCCCCTCTTCGTTACGGGGATCCCCAATGGCGTGCTGCATATTTCTCGCACGACTACTAGGACGGACCCCCTAATCTGTGCCGCTCTTTGCCCCACCACAACTTCGATTCCTCATAACAATGTAGTTCGAAGCTTCCTTGACTACGTGCACGAATCCGTGCCACTTCTTTCGTTTCTTCGCACCCAGTTCGCCACCTCCCCACGGCGTAGCTTGGCCGAGGTTGGTATCTCGAAACATGTGAGGGCCGAATGGGGCGTGGAGGGCAGCGAAAGAGGCATGGCTTGGTCGTGTAGCAAAATCGCGCATAAACGATCGTGTGCGATCATACTCGCACTAATACACCGAATACCAAAAGAACTCCGCAATTAGGCATGCTTGGGCGAGGGTAGTACTAGGATGGGTGACCTCTACGGAAGTCCACGTGTGCGCCCCTCTTCGTTACGGGGATCCCCAATGGCTTGCTGCATATTTCTCGCACGACTACTACGACGGACCCCCGAATCGGTGCCGCTCTTTGCCCCACCACAGTTTCGATGCCTCTAACAATGTAGTTCGAAGCTTCCTTGACTACGTGCTCGGAATCCGTACCACTCCTTTCGTTTCTTCGCACCTAGTTCGCCACCTCCCCACGGCGTAGCTTGGCCGAGAATGGTATCTCGAAACATATGAGGGCCGAATGGGGCCTGGAGGGCAGCGAAAGAGGCATGGCTTGGTCGTGTAGCAAAATCGCGCATAAACGATCGTGTGCGATCATACTCGCACTAATACACCGAATACCAAAGGAACTCCGCATTTAGGCGTGCTTGGGCGAGGGTAGTACTAGGATTGGGGACGTCCTCGGAAGTCCACGTGTTGCGCCCCTCTTCGTTACGGGGATCCCCAATGGCGTGCTGCATATTTCTCGCACGACCACTAGGACAGACCCCCTAATCGGTGCCGCTCTTTGCCCCACCACAATTTCGATGCCTCATAACAATGTAGTTCGAAGCTTTCTTGACTACGTGCTCGGAATCCGTGCCACTTCTTTCGTTTCTTCGCACCCAGTTCGCCACCTCCCCACGGCGTAGCTTGGCCGAGAATGGTATCTCGAAATATGTGAGGGCCGAATGGGGCGTGGAGGGCAGCGAAAGAGACATGGCTTGGTCGTGTAGCACAATCGCACATAAACGATCGTGTGCCATCATGCTCGCACTAATACACCGAATACCAAAAGAACTCCGCAATTAGGCGTGCTTGGGCGAGGGTAGTACTAGGATTGGGGACGTCCTCGGAAGTCCACGTGTTGCGCCCCTCTTCGTTACGGGGATCCCCAATGGCGTGCTGCATATTTCTCGCACGACTACTAGGACGGACGCCCTAATCGGTGCCGCTCTTTGCCCCACCACAATTTCGATGCCTCATAACAATGTAGTTCGAAGTTTCCTTGACTACGTGCACGGAATCCGTACCACTTCTTTTGTTTCTTCGCACCCAGTTCGCCACCTCCCCACGGCGTAGGTTGGCCGAGGTGGCTATCTCGAAACATGTGAGGATCGAAGGGGGCGTGGAGCGCGGCGCGAGAGGCATGGCTTGGTCGTGTAGCACAATCGCGCATCAACCATCGTGTGCGACCATACTCGCACTAATAGACCGAATACCACTAGAACTCCGCAGATAGGCGTGCTTGGGCGAGGGTAGTACTAGGAATGGGGACGTCCTCGGAAGTCCACGTGTTGCGCCCCTCTTCGTTACGGGGATCCCCAATGGCGTGCTGCATATTTTTCGCACGACTACTAGGACGGACCCCCGAATCCGTGCCGCTCTTTTTGCCCCACCAGAGTTTCGATGCCTCATAGCAATGTAGTTCGAAGCTTCGTTGACCACGTGCTCGGAATCCGTGCCACTTCTTTCGTTCCTTCGCACCCAGTTCGCCACCTCCCCACGGCGTAGCTTGGTCGACGTGGCTATCTCGAAACGTGTGAGGGTCGAAGGGGGCGTGGAGCGCGGCGAGAGAGGCATGGCTTGGTCGTGTAGCAAAATCGCGCATAAACGATCTTGGGCGATCATACTCGCACTAATACACCGAATACCACTAGAACTACGCAGTTAGGCGTGCTTGGGCGAGGGTAGTACTAGGATTGGGGACGTCCTCGGAAGTCCACGTGTTGCGCCCCTCTTCGTTACGGGGATCCCCAATGGCGTGCTGCATATTTCTCGCACGACTACTAGGACGGACATCCTAATCGGTGCCGCTCTCTTTGCCCCACCACAGTTTCGATGCCTCATAGCAATGTAGTTCGAAGCTTCCTTGACTACGTGCTCGCAATCCGTGCCCCTTCTTTCGTTTCTTCGCACCCAGTTCGCCACCTCCCCACGGCGTAGGTTGGCCGAGAATGGTATCTCGAAATATGTGAGGGCCGAATGGGGCGTGGAGGGCAGCGAAAGAGGCATGGCTTGGTCGTGTAGCACAATGGCGCATAAACGATCGTGTGCGATCATACTCGCACTAATACACCGAATACCAAAAGAACTCCGCAATTAGGCATGCTTGGGCGAGGGTAGTACTAGGATTGGGGACGTCCTCGGAAGTCCACGTGTTGCGCCCCTCTTCGTTACGGGGATCCCCAATGGCGTGCTGCATATTTCTCGCACGACTACTAGGACGGACCCCCTAATCGGTGCCGCTCTTTGCCCCACCACAATTTCGATGCTTCATAACAATGTAGTTCGAAGCTTCCTTGACTACGTGCTCGGAATCCGTGCCACTTCTTTCGTTCCTTCGCACCCAGTTCGCCACCTCCCCACGGCGTAGCTTGGTCGACGTGGCTATCTCGAAACGTGTGAGGGTCGAAGGGGGCGTGGAGCGCGGCGAGAGAGGCATGGCTTGGTCGTGTAGCACAATCGCGCATAAACGATCTTGGGCGATCATACTCGCACTAATACACCGAATACCACTAGAACTCCGCAGTTAGGCGCGCCTTGGCGAGGGTAGTACTAGGATTGGGGACGTCCTCGGAAGTCCACGTGTTGCGCCCCTCTTCGTTACGGGGATCCCCAATGGCGTGCTGCATATTTTTCGCACGACTACTAGGACGGACCCCCGAATCCGTGCCGCTCTTTTTGCCCCACCAGAGTTTCGATGCCTCATAGCAATGTAGTTCGAAGCTTCGTTGACCACGTGCTCGGAATCCGTGCCACTTCTTTCGTTCCTTCGCACCCAGTTCGCCACCTCCCCACGGCGTAGCTTGGTCGACGTGGCTATCTCGAAACGTGTGAGGGTCGAAGGGGGCGTGGAGCGCGGCGAGAGAGGCATGGCTTGGTCGTGTAGCAAAATCGCGCATAAACGATCTTGGGCGATCATACTCGCACTAATACACCGAATACCACTAGAACTACGCAGTTAGGCGTGCTTGGGCGAGGGTAGTACTAGGATTGGGGACGTCCTCGGAAGTCCACGTGTTGCGCCCCTCTTCGTTACGGGGATCCCCAATGGCGTGCTGCATATTTCTCGCACGACTACTAGGACGGACCCCCTAATCGGTGCCGCTCTTTGCCCCACCACAATTTCGATGCCTCATAACAATGTAGTTCGAAGTTTCCTTGACTACGTGCACGGAATCCGTACCACTTCTTTCGTTTCTTCGCACCCAGTTCGCCACCTCCCCACGGCGTAGGTTGGCCGAGGTGGCTATCTCGAAACATGTGAGGATCGAAGGGGGCGTGGAGCGCGGCGCGAGAGGCATGGCTTGGTCGTGTAGCACAATCGCGCATCAACCATCGTGTGCGACCATACTCGCACTAATAGACCGAATACCACTAGAACTCCGCAGATAGGCGTGCTTGGGCGAGGGTAGTACTAGGAATGGGGACGTCCTCGGAAGTCCACGTGTTGCGCCCCTCTTCGTTACGGGGATCCCCAATGGCGTGCTGCATATTTTTCGCACGACTACTAGGACGGACCCCCGAATCCGTGCCGCTCTTTTTGCCCCACCAGAGTTTCGATGCCTCATAGCAATGTAGTTCGAAGCTTCGTTGACCACGTGCTCGGAATCCGTGCCACTTCTTTCGTTCCTTCGCACCCAGTTCGCCACCTCCCCACGGCGTAGCTTGGTCGACGTGGCTATCTCGAAACGTGTGAGGGTCGAAGGGGGCGTGGAGCGCGGCGAGAGAGGCATGGCTTGGTCGTGTAGCAAAATCGCGCATAAACGATCTTGGGCGATCATACTCGCACTAATACACCGAATACCACTAGAACTACGCAGTTAGGCGTGCTTGGGCGAGGGTAGTACTAGGATTGGGGACGTCCTCGGAAGTCCACGTGTTGCGCCCCTCTTCGTTACGGGGATCCCCAATGGCGTGCTGCATATTTCTCGCACGACTACTAGGACGGACATCCTAATCGGTGCCGCTCTCTTTGCCCCACCACAGTTTCGATGCCTCATAGCAATGTAGTTCGAAGCTTCCTTGACTACGTGCTCGCAATCCGTGCCCCTTCTTTCGTTTCTTCGCACCCAGTTCGCCACCTCCCCACGGCGTAGGTTGGCCGAGAATGGTATCTCGAAATATGTGAGGGCCGAATGGGGCGTGGAGGGCAGCGAAAGAGGCATGGCTTGGTCGTGTAGCACAATGGCGCATAAACGATCGTGTGCGATCATACTCGCACTAATACACCGAATACCAAAAGAACTCCGCAATTAGGCATGCTTGGGCGAGGGTAGTACTAGGATTGGGGACGTCCTCGGAAGTCCACGTGTTGCGCCCCTCTTCGTTACGGGGATCCCCAATGGCGTGCTGCATATTTCTCGCACGACTACTAGGACGGACCCCCTAATCGGTGCCGCTCTTTGCCCCACCACAATTTCGATGCTTCATAACAATGTAGTTCGAAGCTTCCTTGACTACGTGCTCGGAATCCGTGCCACTTCTTTCGTTCCTTCGCACCCAGTTCGCCACCTCCCCACGGCGTAGCTTGGTCGACGTGGCTATCTCGAAACGTGTGAGGGTCGAAGGGGGCGTGGAGCGCGGCGAGAGAGGCATGGCTTGGTCGTGTAGCACAATCGCGCATAAACGATCTTGGGCGATCATACTCGCACTAATACACCGAATACCACTAGAACTCCGCAGTTAGGCGCGCCTTGGCGAGGGTAGTACTAGGATTGGGGACGTCCTCGGAAGTCCACGTGTTGCGCCCCTCTTCGTTACGGGGATCCCCAATGGCGTGCTGCATATTTTTCGCACGACTACTAGGACGGACCCCCGAATCCGTGCCGCTCTTTTTGCCCCACCAGAGTTTCGATGCCTCATAGCAATGTAGTTCGAAGCTTCGTTGACCACGTGCTCGGAATCCGTGCCACTTCTTTCGTTCCTTCGCACCCAGTTCGCCACCTCCCCACGGCGTAGCTTGGTCGACGTGGCTATCTCGAAACGTGTGAGGGTCGAAGGGGGCGTGGAGCGCGGCGAGAGAGGCATGGCTTGGTCGTGTAGCAAAATCGCGCATAAACGATCTTGGGCGATCATACTCGCACTAATACACCGAATACCACTAGAACTACGCAGTTAGGCGTGCTTGGGCGAGGGTAGTACTAGGATTGGGGACGTCCTCGGAAGTCCACGTGTTGCGCCCCTCTTCGTTACGGGGATCCCCAATGGCGTGCTGCATATTTCTCGCACGACTACTAGGACGGACATCCTAATCGGTGCCGCTCTCTTTGCCCCACCACAGTTTCGATGCCTCATAGCAATGTAGTTCGAAGCTTCCTTGACTACGTGCTCGCAATCCGTGCCCCTTCTTTCGTTTCTTCGCACCCAGTTCGCCACCTCCCCACGGCGTAGGTTGGCCGAGAATGGTATCTCGAAATATGTGAGGGCCGAATGGGGCGTGGAGGGCAGCGAAAGAGGCATGGCTTGGTCGTGTAGCACAATGGCGCATAAACGATCGTGTGCGATCATACTCGCACTAATACACCGAATACCAATAGAACTCCGCAATTAGGCATGCTTGGGCGAGGGTAGTACTAGGATTGGGGACGTCCTCGGAAGTCCACGTGTTGCGCCCCTCTTCGTTACGGGGATCCCCAATGGCGTGCTGCATATTTCTCGCACGACTACTAGGACGGACCCCCTAATCGGTGCCGCTCTTTGCCCCACCACAATTTCGATGCCTCATAACAATGTAGTTCGAAGCTTCCTTGACTACGTGCTCGGAATCCGTGCCACTTCTTTCGTTTCTTCGCACCCAGTTCGCCACCTCCACACGGCGTAGCTTGGCCGAGGTTGGTATCTCGAAATGTGTGAGGGTCGAAGGGGGCGTGGAGCGCGGCGAGAGAGGCATGGCTTGGTCGTGTAGCACAATCGCGTATAAACGATCTTGGGCGATCATACTCGCACTAATACACCGAATACCAAAGGAACTCCGCAATTAGGCGTGCTTGGGCGAGGGTAGTACTATGATTGGGGACGTCCTCGGAAGTCCACGTGTTGCGCCCCTCTTCGTTACGGGGATCCCCAATGGCGTGCTGCATATTTCTCGCACGACTACTAGGACGGACCCCCTAATCGGTGCCGCTCTTTAACCCACCACAATTTCGATGCCTCATAACAATGTCGTTCGAAGCTTCCTTGACTACGTGCTCGGAATCCGTGCCACTTCTTTCGTTTCTTCGCACCCAGTTCGCCACCTCCCCACGGCGTAGCTTGGCCGAGAATGGTATCTCGAAATATGTGAGGGCCGAATGGGGCGTGGAGGGCAGCGAAAGAGGCATGGCTTGGTCGTGTAGCACAATCGCGCATAAACGATCGTGTGCGATCATACTCGCACTAATATACCGAATACCAAAGGAACTCCGCAATTAGGCGTGCTTGGGCGAGGGTAGTACTAGGATTGGGGACGTCCTCGGAAGTCCACGTGTTGCGCCCCTCTTCGTTACGGGGATCCCCAATGGCGTGCTGCATATTTCTCGCACGACTACTAGGACGGACCCCCTAATCGGTGCCGCTCTTTGCCCCACAACAATTTCGATGCGTCATAACAATGTAGTTCGAAGCTTCCTTGACTACGTGCTCGGAATCCGTACCACTTCTTTCGTTTCTTCGCACCCAGTTCGCCACCTCCCCACGGCGTAGCTTGGCCGAGAATGGTATCTCGAAATATGTGAGGGCCGAATGGGGCGTGGAGGGCAGCGAAAGAGGCATGGCTTGGTCGTGTAGCACAATCGCGCATAAACGATCGTGTGCCATCATACTCGCACTAATACACCGAATACCAAAAGAACTCCGCAATTAGGCATGCTTGTGCGAGGGTAGTACTAGGATTGAGGACGTCCTCGGAAGTCCACGTGTTGCGCCCCTCTTCGTTACGGGGATCCCCAATGGCGTGCTGCATATTTCTCGCACGACTACTAGGACGGACCCCCTAATCTGTGCCGCTCTTTGCCCCACCACAACTTCGATGCCTCATAACAATGTAGTTCGAAGCTTCCTTGACTACGTGCACGAATCCGTGCCACTTCTTTCGTTTCTTCGCACCCAGTTCGCCACCTCCCCACGGCGTAGCTTGGCCGAGGTTGGTATCTCGAAACATGTGAGGGCCGAATGGGGCGTGGAGGGCAGCGAAAGAGGCATGGCTTGGTCTTGTAGCAAAATCGCGCATAAATGATCGTGTGCGATCATACTCGCACTAATACACCGAATACCAAAAGAACTCCGCAATTAGGCATGCTTGGGCGAGGGTAGTACTAGGATGGGTGACCTCTACGGAAGTCCACGTGTTGCGCCCCTCTTCGTTACGGGGATCCCCAATGGCTTGCTGCATATTTCTCGCACGACTACTAGGACGGACCCCCGAATCGGTGCCGCTCTTTTTGCCCCACCAGAGTTTCGATGCCTCATAGCAATGTAGTTCGAAGCTTCGTTGACCACGGTGCTCGGAATCCGTGCCACTTCTTTCGTTCCTTCGCACCCAGTTCGCCACCTCCCCACGGCATAGCTTGGTCGACGTGGCTATCTCGAAACGTGTGAGGGTCGAAGGGGGCGTGGAGCGCGGCGAGAGAGGCATGGCTTGGTCGTGTAGCACAATCGCGCATAAACGATCTTGGGCGATCATACTCGCACTAATACACCGAATACCACTAGAACTACGCAGTTAGGCGTGCTTGGGCGAGGGTAGTACTAGGATTGGGGACGTCCTCGGAAGTCCACGTGTTGCGCCCCTCTTCGTTACGGGGATCCCCAATGGCGTGCTGCATATTTCTCGCACGACTACTAGGACGGACATCCTAATCGGTGCCGCTCTCTTTGGCCCACCACAGTTTCGATGCCTCATAGCAATGTAGTTCGAAGCTTCCTTGACTACGTGCTCGCAATCCGTGCCCCTTCTTTCGTTTCTTCGCACCCAGTTCGCCACCTCCCCACGGCGTAGCTTGGCCGAGAATGGTATCTCGAAATATGTGAGGGCCGAATGGGGCGTGGAGGGCAGCGAAAGAGGCATGGCTTGGTCGTGTAGCACAATGGCGCATAAACGATCGTGTGCGATCATACTCGCACTAATACACCGAATACCAAAAGAACTCCGCAATTAGGTATGCTTGGGCGAGGGTAGTACTAGGATTGGGGACGTCCTCGGAAGTCCACGTGTTGCGCCCCTCTTCGTTACGGGGATCCCCAATGGCGTGCTGCATATTTCTCGCACGACTACTAGGACGGACCCCCTAATCGGTGCCGCTCTTTGCCCCACCACAATTTCGATGCCTCATAACAATGTAGTTCGAAGCTTCCTTGACTACGTGCTCGGAATCCGTGCCACTTCTTTCGTTCCTTCGCACACAGTTCGCCACCTCCCCACGGCGTAGCTTGGTCGACGTGGCTATCTCGAAACGTGTGAGGGTCGAAGGGGGCGTGGAGCGCGGCGAGAGAGGCATGGCTTGGTCGTGTAGCACAATCGCGCATAAACGATCTTGGGCGATCATACTCGCACTAATACACCGAATACCACTAGAACTCCGCAGTTAGGCGTGCTTGGGCGAGGGTAGTACTTGGATTGGGGACGTCCTCGGAAGTCCACGTGCTGCGCCTCTCTTCGTTACGGGATCACCAATGGCGTGCTGCATATTTCTCGCACGACTACTAGGACGGACCCCTGAATCGGTGCCGCTCTTTGCCCCACCACAGTTTGGATACTTCATAACAATGTAGTTCGAAGTTTCATTCACTATGTGCTCGGAATCCGTGCCACTTCTTTCGTTTCTTCGCACCCAGTTCGCCACCTCCCCACGGCGTTGCTTGGCCGAGGTGGCTATCTCGAAACATGTGAGGGTCGAAGGGGGCGTGGAACGCGGCGAGAGAGGCATGGCTTGGTGGTGTAGCACAATCGCGCATCAACCATCGTTAGCGATCACACTCGGACTAATAGACCGAATCCACTAGAACTCCGCCGTTAGGCATGCTTGGGCGAGGATAGTACTAGGATTGGGGACGTCCTCAGAAGTCCACGTGTTGCGCCCCTCTTCGTTACGGGGATCCCCAATGACGTGCTGCATATTTCTCGCACGACTACTAGGACGGACCCCCGATCGGTGCCGCTCTTTGCCCCACCACAGTTTCGATGCCTCTAACAATGTATTTCGAAGTTTCCTTGACTACGTGCTCGGAATCCGTGCCACTTCTTTCGTTTCTTCGCACCCAGTTCGCCACCTCCCCACGGCGTAGCTTGGCCGAGGTGGCTATCTCGAAACATGTGAGGGCCGAAGGGGCGTGGTGCGCCGGCGAGAGAGGCATGGCTTGGTCGTGTAGCACAATCGCGCATAAACGATCTTGGGCGATCATACGCGCACTAATACACCGAATACCACTAAGACTCCGCAGTTAGGCGTGCTTGGGCGAGGGTAGTACTAGGAATGGGGACGTCCTCGGAAATCCACGTGTTGCGCCCCTCTTCGTTACGGGGATCCCCAATGGCGTGCTGCATAATTCTCGCACGACTACTAGGACGGACCCCCGAATCGGTGCCGCTCTTTGCCCCAGCACAGTTTCGATGCCTCATAACAACGTAGTTCGAAGCTTCCTTGACTACGTGCTCGGAATCCGTGCCACTTCTTTCGTTTCTTCGCACCCAGTTCGCCACCTCCCCACGGCGTAGGTTGGCCGAGGTGGCTATCTCGAAACATGTGAGGATCGAAGGGGGCGTGCAGCGGCGCGAGAGGCATGGCTTGGTCGTGTAGCACAATCGCGCATAAACGATAGTGAGCGATCATACTCGCACTAATAGACCGAATACCACTAGAACTCCGCAGATAGGCGTGCTTGGGCGAGGGTAGTACTAGGAATGGGGACGTCCTCGGAAGTCCACGTGTTGCGGCCCTCTTCGTTACGGGGATCCCCAATGGCGTGCTGCATATTTTTTCGCACGACTACTAGGACGGACCCCCGAATCCGTGCCGCTCTTTTTGCCCCACCAGAGTTTCGATGCCTCATAGCAATGTAGTTCGAAGCTTCGTTGACCACGTGCTCGGAATCCGTGCCACTTCTTTCGTTTCTTCGCACCCAGTTCGCCACCTCCCCACGGCGTAGCTTGGCCGAGGTTGGTATCTCGAAACGTGTGAGGGTCGAAGGGGGCGTGGAGCGCGGCGAGAGAGGCATGGCTTGGTCGTGTAGCACAATCGCGCATAAACGATCTTGGCCGATCATACTCGCACTAATACACCGAATACCACTAGAACTACGCAGTTAGGCGTGCTTGGGCGAGGGTAGTACTAGGATTGGGGACGTCCTCGGAAGTCCACGTGTTGCGCCCCTATTAGTTACGGGGATCCCCAATGGCGTGCTGCATAATTCTCGCACGACTACTAGGACGGACCCCCTAATCGGTGCCGCTCTTTGCCCCACCACAATTTCGATGCCTCATAACAATGTCGTTCGAAGCTTCCTTGACTAAGTGCTCGGAATCCGTGCCACTTCTTTCGTTTCTTCGCACCCAGTTCGCCACCTCCACACGGCGTAGCTTGGCCGAGGTTGGTATCTCGAAATGTGTGAGGGTCGAAGGGGGCGTGGAGCGCGGCGAGAGAGGCATGGCTTGGTCGTGTAGCCCAATCGCGCATCAACCATCGTGTGCGATCATACTCGCACTAATACACCGAATACCACTAGAACTCCGCAGATAGGCGTGCTTGGGCGAGGGTAGTACTAGGATTGGAGACGTCCTCGGAAGTCCACGTGTTGCGCCCCTATTAGTTACGGGGATCCCCAATGGCGTGCTGCATATTTCTCGCACGACTACTAAGACGGACCCCCGATCGGTGCCGCTCTTTGCCCCACCACAGTTTCGATGCCTCTAACAATGTATTTCGAAGTTTCCTTGACTACGTGCTCGGAATCCATGCCACTTCTTTCGTTGCTTCGGACCCAGTTTGCCACCTCCCCACGGCGTAGCTTGGCCGAGGTGGCTATCTCGAAACATGTGAGGGTCGAAGGGGGCGTGGAGCGCGGCGAGAGAGGCATGGCTTGGTCGTGTAGCACAATCGCGCATAAACGATCTTGGGCGATCATACTCGCACTAATACACCGAATACCACTAGAACTACGCAGTTAGGCGTGCTTGGGCGAGGGTAGTACTAGGATTGGGGACGTCCTCGGAAGTCCACGTGTTGCGCCCCTATTAGTTACGGGGATCCCCAATGGCGTGCTGCATAATTCTCGCACGACTACTAGGACGGACCCCCTAATCGGTGCCGCTCTTTGCCCCACCACAATTTCGATGCCTCATAACAATGTCGTTCGAAGCTTCCTTGACTAAGTGCTCGGAATCCGTGCCACTTCTTTCGTTTCTTCGCACCCAGTTCGCCACCTCCACACGGCGTAGCTTGGCCGAGGTTGGTATCTCGAAATGTGTGAGGGTCGAAGGGGGCGTGGAGCGCGGCGAGAGAGGCATGGCTTGGTCGTGTAGCACAATCGCGTATAAACGATCTTGGGCGATCATACTCGCACTAATACACCGAATACCACTAGAACTACGCAGTTAGGCGTGCTTGGGCGAGAGTAGTACTTGGATTGGGGACGTCCTCGGAAGTCCACGTGTTGCGCCCCTCTTCGTTACGGGGATCCCCAATGGCGTGCTGCATATTTCTCGCACGACTACTAGGACGGACCCCCTAATCGGTGCCGCTCTTTGCCCCACCACAATTTCGATGCCTCATAACAACGTAGTTCGAAGCTTCCTTGACTACGTGCTCGGAATCCGTGCCACTTCTTTCGTTTCTTCGCACCCAGTTCGCCACCTCCCCACGGCGTAGGTTGGCCGAGGTGGCTATCTCGAAACATGTGAGGATCGAAGGGGGCGTGCAGCGGCGCGAGAGGCATGGCTTGGTCGTGTAGCACAATCGCGCATCAACCATCGTGTGCGATCATACTCGCACTAATAGACCGAATACCACTAGAACTCCGCAGATAGGCGTGCTTGGGCGAGGGTAGTACTAGGAATGGGGACGTCCTCGGAAGTCCACGTGTTGCGGCCCTCTTCGTTACGGGGATCCCCAATGGCGTGCTGCATATTTTTCGCACGACTACTAGGACGGACCCCCGAATCCGTGCCGCTCTTTTTGCCCCACCAGAGTTTCGATGCCTCATAGCAATGTAGTTCGAAGCTTCGTTGACCACGTGCTCGGAATCCGTGCCACTTCTTTCGTTTCTTCGCACCCAGTTCGCCACCTCCCCACGGCGTAGCTTGGCTGAGGTTGGTATCTCGAAACATATGAGGGCCGAATGGGGCGTGGAGGGCAGCGAAAGAGGCATGGCTTGGTCGTGTAGCAAAATCGCGCATAAACGATCGTGTGCGATCATACTCGCACTAATACAGCGAATACCAAAAGAACTCCGCAATTAGGCATGCTTGGGCGAGGGTAGTACTAGGATGGGTGACCTCTACGGAAGTCCACGTGTTGCGCCCCTCTTCGTTACGGGGATCCCCAATGGCGTGCTGCATATTTCTCGCACGACTACTAGGACGGACCCCCTAATCGGTGCCGCTCTTTGCCCCACCACAATTTCGATGCCTCATAACAATGTAGTTCGAAGCTTCCTTGACTACGTGCTCGGAATCCGTACCACTTCTTTCGTTTCTTCGCACCCAGTTCGCCACCTCCCCACGGCGTAGGTTGGCTGAGGTGGCTATCTCGAAACATGTGAGGATGGAAGGGGGCGTGGAGCGCGGCGCGAGAGGCATGGCTTGGTCGTGTAGCACAATCGCGCATCAACCATCGTGTGCGATCATACTCGCACTAATAGACCGAATACACCTAGAACTCCGCAGATAGGCGTGCTGGGGCGAGGGTAGTACTAGGAATGGGGACGTCCTCGGAAGTCCACGTGTTGCGGCCCTCTTCGTTACGGGGATCCCCAATGGCGTGCTGCATATTTTTCGCACGACTACTAGGACGGACCCCCGAATCCGTGCCGCTCTTTTTGCCCCACCAGAGTTTCGATGCCTCATAGCAATGTAGTTCGAAGCTTCGTTGACCACGTGCTCGGAATCCGTGCCACTTCTTTCGTTTCTTCCCACCCAGTTCGCCACCTCCACACGGCGTAGCTTGGCCGAGGTTGGTATCTCGAAATGTGTGAGGGCCGAATGGGGCGTGGAGGGCAGCGAAAGAGGCATGGCTTGGTCGTGTAGCACAATCGCGCATAAACGATCGTGTGCGATCATACTCGCACTAATACACCGAATACCAAAAGAACTCCGCAATTAGGCATGCTTGGGCGAGGGTAGTACTAGGATGGGTTACCTCTACGGAAGTCCACGTGTTGCGCCCCTCTTCGTTACGGGGATCCCCAATGGCTTGCTGCATATTTCTGGTACGACTACTACGACGGATCTCCGAATCGGTGCCGCTCTTTGCCCCACCACAGTTTCGATGCCTCTAACAATGTAGTTCGAAGCTTCCTTGACTACGTGCTCGGAATCCGTGCCACTTCTTTCGTTTCTTCGCACCCACTTCGCCACCTCCCTACGGCGTAGCTTGGCCGAGGTGGCTATCTCGAAACATGTGAGGGTCGAAGGGGGCGTGGAGCGCGGCGAGAGAGGCATGGCTTGGTCGTGTAGCACAATCGTGCATCAACCATCGTGTGCGATCATACTCGCACTAATACACGGAATACCACTAGAACTCCGCAGATAGGCGTGCTTGGGCGAGGGTAGTACTAGGATTGGGGACGTCCTCGGAAGTCCACGTGTTGCGCCCCTATTAGTTATGGGGATCCCAAATGTCGTGCTGCATCTTTCTCGCACGACTACTACGACGGACCCCCGAATCGGTGCCGCTCTTTGCCCCACCACAGTTTCGATGCCTCATAACAATGTAGTTCGAAGCTTCGTTGACTACGTGCTCGGAATCCGTGCCACTTCTTTCGTTTCTTCGCACCCAGTTCGCCACCTCCCCACGGTGTAGCTTGGCCGAGGTGGCTATCTCGAAACATGTGAGGATCGAAGGGGGCGTGGAGCGCGGCGAGAGAGGCATGGCTTGGTCGTGTAGCACAATCGCGCATAAACGATCGTGTGCAATCGTCCTCGCACTACTACACTGAATACCAAAAGAACTTCGCAATTAGGCGTGCTTGGGCGAGGGTAGTACTAGGATGGGTGACCTCTACGGAAGTCCACGTGTTGCGCCCCTATTAGTTACGGGGATCCAGAATGGCTTGCTGCATATTTCTCGCACGACTACTACGACGGCCCCCCGAATCGGTGTCGCTCTTTGCCCCAGCACAATTTCGATGCCTCATAAAAATGTAGTTTGAAGCTTCCTTGACTACGTGCTCGGAATCCGTGCCACTTCTTTCGTTCCTTCGCACCCAGTTCGCTACCTCCCCACGGCGTAGCTTGGCCGAGGTGGCTATCTCGAAACGTGTGAGGGTCCAAGGGGGCGTGGACCGCGGCGAGAGAGGCATGGCTTGGTCGTGTAGCACAATTGCGCATAAACGATCGTGTGCGATCATACTCGCACTAATACACCGAATACCAAAAGAACTCCGCAGATAGGCGTGCTTGGGCGAGGGTAGTACTAGGATGGCTGATTTCTACGGAAGTCCACGTGTTGCGCCCCTCTTTGTTACGGGGATCCCCAATGGCGTGCTGCATATTTCTCGCACGACTACTAGGACGGACCCCCGAATCGGTGCCGCTCTTTGCCCCACCACAGTTTCGATGCCTCATAGCAATGTAGTTCGAAGCTTCCTTGACTACGTGCTCGGAATCCGTGCCACTTCTTTCGTTTCTTCGCACCCAGTTCGCCACCTGCCCACGGCGTAGCTTGGCCGAGGTTGGTATCTCGAAATGTGTGAGGGTCGAAGGGGGCGTGGAGCGCGGCGAGAGAGGCATGGCTTGGTCGTGTAGCACAATCGCGCATAAACAATCGTGTGCGATCATACTCGCACTAATACACCGTATACAAAAAGAACTCCGCAATTAGGCTTGCTTGGGCGAGGGTAGTACTAGGATGGGTGACCTCTAGGGAAGTCCACGTGTTGCGCCCCTCTTAGTTACGGGGATCCCCAATGGCGTGCTGCACATTTCTCGCAAGACTACTAGGACGGACCCCCGAATCGGTGCCGCTCTTTGCCCTACCACAG
This sequence comes from Rutidosis leptorrhynchoides, assembly GCF_046630445.1. NCBI lineage: Eukaryota > Viridiplantae > Streptophyta > Magnoliopsida > Asterales > Asteraceae > Rutidosis > Rutidosis leptorrhynchoides. The sequence continues at coordinate 52,178 of NW_027266890.1, read as the reverse complement.
TTTCGATGCCTCATAACAATGTAATTCGAAGCTTCCTTGACTATGTGCTCGGAATCCGTGCCACTTCTTTCGTTTCTTCGCACCCAATTCGCCACCTCCCCACGGCGTAGCTTGGCCGAGGTGGCTATCTCGAAATATGTGAGGGGCGAAGGAGTCGTGGAGCGCGGCGAGAGAGGCATGGCTTGGTCGGGTAGCACAATCGCGCATAAACGATAGTGTGCCATCATACTCGCACTAATAGACCGAATACCTCTAGAACTCCGCAGTTAGGCGTGCTTGGGCGAGGGTAGTACTAAGATTGGGGACGTCCTCGGAAGTCCACGTGTTGCGCCCCTCTTCGTTACGGGGATCCCCAATGGCGTGCTGCATATTTCTCGCACGACTACTAGGACGGACCCCCGATCGGTGCCGCTCCTTGCCCCACCACAGTTTCGATGCCTCTAACAATGTAGTTCGAAGCTTCCTTGACTACGTGCTCGGAATCCGTGCCACTTCTTTCGTTTCTTCGCACCCAGTTCGCCACCTCCCCACGGCGTAGCTTGGCCGAGGTGGCTATCTCGAAACATGTGAGGGCCGAAGGGGCGTGGTGCGCGGCGAGAGAGGCATGGCTTGGTCGTGTAGCACAATCGCGCATAAACGATAGTGGGCGATCATACTCGCACTAATAGACCGAATACCACTAGAACTCCGCAGTTAGACTTGCTTGGGCGAGCGTAGTACTAGGATTGGGGACGTCCTCGGAAGTCCACGTGTTGCGCCCCTCTTCGTTACGGGGATCCCCAATGTCGTGCTGCATATTTCTCGCACGAATACTAGGACGGACCCCTGAATCGGTGCCGCTCTTTGCCCCACCACAGTTTCGATGCCTCATAATAATGTAGTTCGAAGCTTCCTTGACTGCGTGCTCGGAATCCGTTCCACTTCTTTCGTTTCTTCGCACCCAGTTCGCCACCTCCCCACGGCGTAGCTTGGCCGAGGTGGCTATCTCGAAACATGTGAGGGCCGAAGGGCGCGTGGAGCGCGGCGAGAGAGGCATGGCTTGGTCGTGTAGCACAATCGCGCATAAACAATCGTGCGCGATCATACTCGCACTAATACACCGTATACCAAAAGAACTCCGCAATTAGGCTTGCTTGGGCGAGGGTAGTACTAGGATGGGTGACCTCTAGGGAAGTCCACGTGTTGCGCCCCTCTTAGTTACGGGGATCCCCAATGGCGTGCTGCACATTTCTCGCAAGACTACTAGGACGGACCCCCGAATCGGTGCCGCTCTTTGCCCTACCACAGTTTCGATGCCTCATAACAATGTAATTCGAAGCTTCCTTGACTATGTGCTCGGAATCCGTGCCACTTCTTTCGTTTCTTCGCACCCAATTCGCCACCTCCCCACGGCGTAGCTTGGCCGAGGTGGCTATCTCGAAATATGTGAGGGGCGAAGGAGTCGTGGAGCGCGGCGAGAGAGGCATGGCTTGGTCGGGTAGCACAATCGCGCATAAACGATAGTGTGCCATCATACTCGCACTAATAGACCGAATACCTCTAGAACTCCGCAGTTAGGCGTGCTTGGGCGAGGGTAGTACTAAGATTGGGGACGTCCTCGGAAGTCCACGTGTTGCGCCCCTCTTCGTTACGGGGATCCCCAATGGCGTGCTGCATATTTCTCGCACGACTACTAGGACGGACCCCCGATCGGTGCCGCTCCTTGCCCCACCACAGTTTCGATGCCTCTAACAATGTAGTTCGAAGCTTCCTTGACTACGTGCTCGGAATCCGTGCCACTTCTTTCGTTTCTTCGCACCCAGTTCGCCACCTCCCCACGGCGTAGCTTGGCCGAGGTGGCTATCTCGAAACATGTGAGGGGCGAAGGGGGCGTAGAGCACGGCGAGAGAGGCATGGCTTAGTCGTGTAGCACAATCGCGCATCAACCATCATGAGCGATCATACTCACACTAATAGACCGAATACCACTAGAACTCCGCAGTTAGGCGTGCTTGGGCGAGGGTATTACTAGGATTGGGGATGTCATCGGAAGTCCACGTGTTGCGCCCTTCTTCGTTACGGGGATCCCCAATGGCGTGTTGCATATTTCTCGCAAGACTACTAGGACGGAACCCCGAATCGGTGCCACTTCTTTCGATGCCCCATAAAAATGTAGTTCGAAGCTTCCTTGACTACGTGCTCGGAATCCGTGCCACTTCTTTCGTTTCTTCGCACCCAGTTCGCCACCTCCCCACGGCGTAGCTTGGCCGAGGTGGCTATCTCGAAACATGTGAGGGCCGAAGGGGCGTGGTGCGCGGCGAGAGAGGCATGGCTTGGTCGTGTAGCACAATCGCGCATAAACGATAGTGGGCGATCATACTCGCACTAATAGACCGAATACCACTAGAACTCCGCAGTTAGACTTGCTTGGGCGAGCGTAGTACTAGGATTGGGGACGTCCTCGGAAGTCCACGTGTTGCGCCCCTCTTCGTTACGGGGATCCCCAATGTCGTGCTGCATATTTCTTGCACGAATACTAGGACGGACCCCTGAATCGGTGCCGCTCTTTGCCCCACCACAGTTTCGATGCCTCATAATAATGTAGTTCGAAGCTTCCTTGACTGCGTGCTCGGAATCCGTTCCACTTCTTTCGTTTCTTCGCACCCAGTTCGCCACCTCCCCACGGCGTAGCTTGGCCGAGGTGGCTATCTCGAAACATGTGAGGGCCGAAGGGCGCGTGGAGCGCGGCGAGAGAGGCATGGCTTGGTCGTGTAGCACAATCGCGCATAAACAATCGTGCGCGATCATACTCGCACTAATACACCGTATACCAAAAGAACTCCGCAATTAGGCTTGCTTGGGCGAGGGTAGTACTAGGATGGGTGACCTCTAGGGAAGTCCACGTGTTGCGCCCCTCTTCGTTACGGGGATCCCTAATGGCGTGCTGCACATTTCTCGCAAGACTACTAGGACGGACCCCCGAATCGGTGCCCCTCTTTGCCCCACCACAGTTTCGACGCCTCATGACAATGTAGTTCGAAGATTCCTTGACTATGTGCTTGGAATCCGTGCCACTTCTTTCGTTTCTTCGCACCCAGCTCGCCACCTCCCAACGGCGTAGCTTGGCCGAGGTGGCTATCTCGAAACATGTGAGGGCCGAAGGTGCGTGGTGCGCCGCGAGCGAGGCATGGCTTGGTCGTGTAGCACAATCGCGCATAAACGATAGTGTGCGATCATACTCGCACTAATAGACCGAATACCACTAGAACTCCGCAGTTAGACGTGCTTGGGCGAGCGTAGTACTAGGATTGGGGACGTCCTCGGAAGTCCACGTGTTGCGCCCCTCTTCGTTACGGGGATCCCCAATGTCGTGCTGCATATTTCTCGCACGACTACTAGGATGGACCCCTGAATCGGTGCCGCTCTTTGCCCCACCACAGTTTCGATGCCTCATAATAATGTAGTTCGAAGCTTCCTTGACTGCGTGCTCGGAATCCGTTCCACTTCTTTCGTTTCTTCGCACCCAGTTCGCCACCTCCCCACGGCGTAGCTTGGCCGAGGTGGCTATCTCGAAACATGTGAGGGCCGAAGGGCGCGTGGAGCGCGGCGAGAGAGGCATGGCTTGGTCGTGTAGCACAATCGCGCATAAACAATCGTGTGCGATCATACTCGCACTAATACACCGTATACCAAAAGAACTCCGCAATTAGGCTTGCTTGGGCGAGGGTAGTACTAGGATGGGTGACCTCTAGGGAAGTCCACGTGTTGCGCCCCTCTTCGTTACGGGGATCCCTAATGGCGTGCTGCACATTTCTCGCAAGACTACTAGGACGGACCCCCGAATCGGTGCCCCTCTTTGCCCCACCACAGTTTCGACGCCTCATAACAATGTAGTTCGAAGCTTCCTTGACTATGTGCTTGGAATCCGTGCCACTTCTTTCGTTTCTTCGCACCCAGCTCGCCACCTCCCAACGGCGTAGCTTGGCCGAGGTGGCTATCTCGAAACATGTGAGGGCCGAAGGTGCGTGGTGCGCCGCGAGCGAGGCATGGCTTGGTCGTGTAGCACAATCGCGCATAAACGATAGTGTGCGATCATACTCGCACTAATAGACCGAATACCACTAGAACTCCGCAGTTAGACGTGCTTGGGCGAGCGTAGTACTAGGATTGGGGACGTCCTCGGAAGTCCACGTGTTGCGCCCCTCTTCGTTACGGGGATCCCCAATGTCGTGCTGCATATTTCTCGCACGACTACTAGGACGGACCCCTGAATCGGTGCCGCTCTTTGCCCCACCACAGTTTCGATGCCTCATAATAATGTAGTTCGAAGCTTCCTTGACTGCGTGCTCGGAATCCGTTCCACTTCTTTCGTTTCTTCGCACCCAGTTCGCCACCTCCCCACGGCGTAGCTTGGCCGAGGTGGCTATCTCGAAACATGTGAGGGCCGAAGGGCGCGTGGAGCGCGGCGAGAGAGGCATGGCTTGGTCGTGTAGCACAATCGCGCATAAACAATCGTGTGCGATCATACTCGCACTAATACACCGTATACCAAAAGAACTCCGCAATTAGGCTTGCTTGGGCGAGGGTAGTACTAGGATGGGTGACCTCTACGAAAGTCCACGTGTTGCGCCCCTCTTCTCTACGGGGATCCCCAATGGCGTGCTGCATATTTCTCAGGACCGACCCCCGAATCGGTGCCGCTGTTTGCCCCACCACAGTTTCGACGCCTCATAACAATGTAGTTCGAAGCTTCCTTGACTATGTGCTCGGAATCCGTGCCACTCCTTTCGTTTCTTCGCACCCAGTTCGCCACCTCCCCACGGCGTAGCTTGGCCGAGGTGGTTATCTCGAAACATGTGAGGGTCGAAGGGGGAGTGGAGTGCGGCGAGAGAGGCATGGCTTGGTCGTGTAGCATAATCGCGCATAAACGATCGTGTGGATCATACTCGCACTAATACACCGAATACCAAAAGAACTCCGCCGTTAGGCGTGCTTGGGCGAGGGTAGTACTAGGATGGGTGACCTCTACGAAAGTCCACGTGATGCGCTCCTCTTCGTTAAGGGGATCCCCAATGGCGTGCTGCACATTTCTCGCAGGACTACTAGGACGGACCCCCGAATCGGTGCCGCTCTTTGCCCCACCACAGTTTCGATGCCCATAACATGTAGTTCGAAGCTTCCTTGACTACGTGCTCGGAATCCGTGCCACTTCTTTCGTTTCTTCGCACCCAGTTCGCCACCTCCCCACGGCGTAGCTTGGCCGAGGTGGCTATCTCGAAACATGTGAGGGTCGAAGGAGGCGTGGAGCGCGGCGAGAGAGGCCTGACATGGTCGTGTAGCACAATCGCGCATAAACGATCGTGTGCGATCATACTCGCACTAATACACCGAATACCAAAAGAACTCCGCCGTTAGGCGTGCTTGGGCGAGGGTAGTACTAGGATGGGTGACCTCTACGAAAGTCCACGTGTTGCGCCCCTCTTCGTTACGGGGATCCCCAATGGCGTGCTGCATATTTCTCGCAAGACTACTAGGACGGACCCTCGAATCGGTGCCGCTCTTTGCCCCACCACAGTTTCGATGCCTCATAACAATGTAGTTCGAAGCTTTTTTGACTGCGTGCTCGGAATCCGTGCCACTTCTTTCGTTTCTTCGCACCCAGTTCGGCACCTCCCCACGGCGTAGCTTGGCCGAGGTGGTTATCTCGAAACATGTGAGGGTCGAAGGGGGAGTGGAGCGCGGCGAGAGAGGCATGGCTTGGTCGTGTAGCATAATCGCGCATAAACGATCGTGTGCGATCATACTCGCACTAATACACCGAATACCAAAAGAACTCCGCCGTTAAACGTGCTTGGGCGAGGGTAGTACTAGGATGGGTGACCTCTACGAAAGTCCATGTGTTGCGCCCCTCTTCGTTAAGGGGATCCCCAATGGCGTGCTGCATATTTCTCGCAAGACAACTAGGACGGACCCCCGAATCGGTGCCGCTCTTTGCCCTACCACAGTTTCGATGCCTCATAACAATGTAGTTCGAAGCTTTCTTGACTACGTGCTCGGAATCCGTGCCACTTCTTTCGTTTCATCGCACCCAATTCGCCACCTCCCCACGGCGTAGCTTGGCCGAGGTGGCTATCTCGAAACATGTGATGGTCGAAGGGGTCGTGGAGCGCGGCGAGAGAGGCATGGCTTGGTCGTGTAGCACAATCGCGCATAAACGATAGTGTGCGATCATACTCGCACTAATAGACCGAATACCTCTAGAACTCCGCAGTTAGGCGTGCTTGGGCGAGGGTATTACTAGGATTGGGGACGTCCTCGGAAGTCCACGTGTTGCGCCCCTCTTCGTTACGGGGATCCCCAATGGCGTGCTGCATATTTCTCAGGACCGACCCCCGAATCGGTGCCGCTCTTTGCCCCACCACAGTTTCGATGCCTCATAACAATGTAGTTCGAAGCTTCCTTGACTATGTGCTCGGAATCCGTGCCACTTCTTTCGTTTCTTTGCACCCAATTCGCCACCTCCCCACGGCGTAGCTTGGCCGAGGTGGCTATCTCGAAACATGTGAGGGGCGAAGGAGTCGTGGAGCGCGGCGAGAGAGGCATGGCTTGGTCGTGTAGCACAATCGCGCATAAACGATAGTGTGCGATCATACTCGCACTAATAGACCGAATACCTCTAGAACTCCGCAGTTAGGCGTGCTTGGGCGAGGGTATTACTAGGACACGTGGACGTCCTCGGAAGTCCACGTGTTGCGCCCCTCTTCGTTACGGGGATCCCCAATGGCGTGCTGCATATTTCTCAGGACCGACCCCCGAATCGGTGCCGCTCTTTGCCCCACCACAGTTTCGATGCCTCATAACAATGTAGTTCGAAGCTTCCTTGACTACGTGCCACTTCTTTCGTTTCTTCGCACCCAATTCGCCACCTCCCCACGGCGTAGCTTGGCCGAGGTGGCTATCTCGAAACATGTGAGGGGCGAAGGAGTCGTGGAGCGCGGCGAGAGAGGCATGGCTTGGTCGTGTAGCACAATCGCGCATAAAAGAAAGTGGGCGATCATACTCGCACTAATAGACCGAATACCTCTAGATCTCCGCAGTTAGGCAAGCTTGGGCGAGGGTAGTACTAGGATTGAGGACGTCCTCGGAAGACCACGTGTTGCGCCCCTCTTCGTTACAGGGATCCCCAATGGCGTGCTGCATATTTCTCGCACGACTACTAGGACGGACCCCTGAATCGGTGCCGCTCTTTGCCCCACCACAGTTTCGATGCCTCATAACAATGTAGTTCGAAGTTTCATTCACTATGTGCTCGGAATCCGTGCCACTTCTTTCGTTTCTTCGCACCCAATTCGCCACCTCCGCACGGCGTAGCTTGGCTGAGGTGGCTATCTCGAAACATGTGATTGTCGAAGGGGGCGTGGAGCGCGGCAAGAGAGGCATGGCTTGGTTGTGTAGCTCAATCGCGCATAAACGATAGTGTGCGATCATACTCGCACTAAAAGACCGAATACCACTAGAACTCCGCAGTTAGGCGTGCTTGGGCGAGGGTATTACTAGGATTGGGGAAGTCCTCGGAAGTCCACGTGTTGCGCCCCTCTTCGTTACGGGGATCCCCAATGGCGTGCTGCATATTTCTCAGGACCGACCCCCGAATCGGTGCCGCTCTTTTCCCCACCACAGTTTCGATGCCTCATAACAATGTAGTTCCAAGCTTCCTTGACTATGTGCTCGGATTCCGTGCCACTCCTTTCGTTTCTTCGCACCCAATTCGCCACCTCCCCACGGCGTACCTTGGCCGAGGTGGCTATCTCGAAACATGTGAGGGGCGAAGGAGTCGTGGAGCGCGGCGAGAGAGGCATGGCTTGGTCGTGTAGCACAATCGCGCATAAACGATAGTGTGCAATCATACTCGCACTAATAGACCGAATACCTCTAGAACTCCGCAGTTAGGCGTGCTTGGGCGAGGGTATTACTAGGACACGTGGACGTCCTCGGAAGTCCACGTGTTGCGCCCCTCTTCGTTACGGGGATCCCCAATGGCGTGCTGCATATTTCTCAGGACCGACCCCCGAATCGGTGCCGCTCTTCGCCCCACCACAGTTTCGATGCCTCATAACAATGTAGTTCGAAGCTTCCTTGACTATGTGCTCGGAATCCGTGCCACTTCTTTCATTTCTTCGCACCCAATTCGCCACCTCCCCACGGCGTAGCTTGGCCGAGGTGGCTATCTCGAAACATGTGAGGGTCGAAGGGGGCGTGGAGCGCGGCGAGAGAGGCATGGCTTGGTCGTGTAGCACAATCGCGCATAAACGATAGTGTGCGATCATACTCGCACTAATAGACCGAATACCTCTAGAACTCCGCAGTTAGGCGTGCTTGGGCGAGGGTATTACTAGGATTGGGGACGTCCTCGGAAGTCCACGTGTTGCGCCCCTCTTCGTTACGGGGATCCCCAATTGCGTGCTGCATATTTCTCAGGACCGACCCCCGAATCGGTGCCGCTCTTTGCCCCACCACAGTTTCGATGCCTCATAACAATGTAGTTCGAAGCTTCCTTGACTACGTGCTCGGAATCCGTGCCACTTCTTTCGTTTCTTCGCACCCAATTCGCCACCTCCCCACGGCGTAGCTTGGCCGAGGTGGCTATCTCGAAACATGTGAGGGGCGAAGGAGTCGTGGAGCGCGGAGAGAGGCATGGCTTAGTCGTGTAGCACAATCGCGCAAACGATAGTGAGCGATCATACTCGCACTAATAGACCGAATACCTCTAGATCTCCGCAGTTAGGCGTGCTTGGGCGAGCGTAGTACTAGGATTGGGGACGTCCTCGGAAGTCCACGTGTTTGCGCCCCTCTTCGTTACGGGGATCCCCAATGGCGTGCTGCATATTTCTCGCACGACTACTAGGATGGACCCCTGAATCAGTGCCGCTATTTGCCCCACCACAGTTTCGATGCCTCATAACAATGTAGTTCGAAGCTTCCTTGACTATGTGCTCGGAATCCGTGCCACTTCTTTCGTTTGTTCGCACCCAATTCGCCATCTCCCCACGGCGTAGCTTGGCCGAGGTGGCTGTCTCGAAACATGTGAGGGTCGAAGGGGGCGTGGAGCGCGGCGAGAGAGGCATGGCTTGGTCGTGTAGCACAATCGCGCATAAACGATAGTGAGCGATCATACTCGCACTAATAGACCGAATACCTCTAGATCTCCGCAGTTAGGCGTGCTTGGGCGAGCGTAGTACTAGGATTGGGGACGTCCTCGGAAGTCCACGTGTTGCGCCCCTCTTCGTTACGGGGATCCCCAATGGCGTGCTGCATATTTCTCGCACGACTACTAGGACGGACACCTGAATCGGTGCCGCTCTTTGCCCCACCACAATTTCGATGCCTCATAATAATGTAGTTCGAAGTTTCATTCACTATGTGCTCGGAATCCGTGCCACTTCTTTCGTTTCTTCGCACCCAATTCGCCACCTCCCCACGGCGTAGCTTGGCCGAGGTGGCTGTCTCGAAACATGTGAGGGTCGAAGGGGGCGTGGAGCGCGGCGAGAGAGGCATGGCTTGGTCGTCTAGCACAATCGCGCATAAACGATAGTGTGCAATCATACTCGCACTAATAGACCGAATACCACTAGAACTCCGCAGTTAGGCGTGCTTGGGCGAGGGTATTAGTAGGATTGGGGACGTCCTCGGAAGTCCACGTGTTGCGCCCCTCTTCGTTACGGGGATCCCCAATGGCGTGCTGCATATTTCTCAGGACCGACCCCCGAATCGGTGCCGCTCTTTGCCCCACCACAGTTTCGATGCCTCATAACAATGTAGTTCGAAGCTTCCTTGACTATGTGCTCGGAATCCGTGCCACTTCTTTCGTTTCTTCGCACCCAATTCGCCACCTCCCCACGGCGTAGCTTGGCCGAGGTGGCTATCTCGAAACATGTGAGGGGCGAAGGGGTCGTGGAGCGCGGCGAGAGAGGCATGGCTTGGTCGTGTAGCACAAACGCGCATAAACGATAGTGTGCGATCATACTCGCACTAATAGACCGAATACCACTAGAACTCCGCAGTTAGGCGTGCTTGGGCGAGGGTATTACTAGGATTGGGGACGTCCTCGGAAGTCCACGTGTTGCGCCCCTCTTCGTTACGGGGATCCCCAATTGCGTGCTGCATATTTCTCAGGACCGACCCCCGAATCGGTGCCGCTCTTTGCCCCACCACAGTTTCGATGCCTCATAACAATGTAGTTCGAAGCTTCCTTGACTACGTGCTCGGAATCCGTGCCACTTCTTTCGTTTCTTCGCACCCAATTCGCCACCTCCCCACGGCGTAGCTTGGCCGAGGTGGCTATCTCGAAACATGTGAGGGGCGAAGGAGTCGTGGAGCGCGGAGAGAGGCATGGCTTAGTCGTGTAGCACAATCGCGCATAAACGATAGTGAGCGATCATACTCGCACTAATAGACCGAATACCTCTAGATCTCCGCAGTTAGGCGTGCTTGGGCGAGCGTAGTACTAGGATTGGGGACGTCCTCGGAAGTCCACGTGTTGCGCCCCTCTTCGTTACGGGGATCCCCAATGGCGTGCTGCATATTTCTCGCACGACTACTAGGATGGACCCCTGAATCAGTGCCGCTATTTGCCCCACCACAGTTTCGATGCCTCATAACAATGTAGTTCGAAGCTTCCTTGACTATGTGCTCGGAATCCGTGCCACTTCTTTCGTTTGTTCGCACCCAATTCGCCATCTCCCCACGGCGTAGCTTGGCCGAGGTGGCTGTCTCGAAACATGTGAGGGTCGAAGGGGGCGTGGAGCGCGGCGAGAGAGGCATGGCTTGGTCGTGTAGCACAATCGCGCATAAACGATAGTGAGCGATCATACTCGCACTAATAGACCGAATACCTCTAGATCTCCGCAGTTAGGCGTGCTTGGGCGAGCGTAGTACTAGGATTGGGGACGTCCTCGGAAGTCCACGTGTTGCGCCCCTCTTCGTTACGGGGATCCCCAATGGCGTGCTGCATATTTCTCGCACGACTACTAGGACGGACACCTGAATCGGTGCCGCTCTTTGCCCCACCACAATTTCGATGCCTCATAATAATGTAGTTCGAAGTTTCATTCACTATGTGCTCGGAATCCGTGCCACTTCTTTCGTTTCTTCGCACCCAATTCGCCACCTCCCCACGGCGTAGCTTGGCCGAGGTGGCTGTCTCGAAACATGTGAGGGTCGAAGGGGGCGTGGAGCGCGGCGAGAGAGGCATGGCTTGGTCGTCTAGCACAATCGCGCATAAACGATAGTGTGCAATCATACTCGCACTAATAGACCGAATACCACTAGAACTCCGCAGTTAGGCGTGCTTGGGCGAGGGTATTACTAGGATTGGGGACGTCCTCGGAAGTCCACGTGTTGCGCCCCTCTTCGTTACGGGGATCCCCAATGGCGTGCTGCATATTTCTCAGGACGGACCCCCGAATCGGTGCCGCTCTTTGCCCCACCACAGTTTCGATGCCTCATAACAATGTAGTTCGAAGCTTCCTTGACTATGTGCTCGGAATCCGTGCCACTTCTTTCGTTTCTTCGCACCCAATTCGCCACCTCCCCACGGCGTAGCTTGGCCGAGGTGGCTATCTCGAAACATGTGAGGGGCGAAGGGGTCGTGGAGCGCGGCGAGAGAGGCATGGCTTGGTCGTGTAGCACAAACGCGCATAAACGATAGTGTGCGATCATACTCGCACTAATAGACCGAATACCACTAGAACTCCGCAGTTAGGCGTGCTTGGGCGAGGGTATTACAAGGATTGGGGACGTCCTCGGAAGTCCACGTGTTGCGCCCCTCTTCGTTACGGGGATCCCCAATGGCGTGCTGCATATTTCTCAGGACCGACCCCCGAATCGGTGCCGCTCTTTGCCCCACCACAGTTTCGATGCCTCATAACAATGTAGTTCGAAGCTTCCTTGACTACGTGCTCGGAATCCGTGCCACTTCTTTCGTTTCTTCGCACCCAATTCGCCACCTCCCCACGGCGTAGCTTGGCCGAGGTGGCTATCTCGAAACATGTGAGGGGCGAAGGAGTCGTGGAGCGCGGCGAGAGAGGCATGGCTTGGTCGTGTAGCACAAACGCGCATAAACGATAGTGTGCGATCATACTCGCACTAATAGACCGAATACCACTAGAACTCCGCAGTTAGGCGTGGCTTGGGCGAGGGTATTACTAGGATTGGGGACGTCCTCGGAAGTCCACGTGTTGCGCCCCTCTTCGTTACGGGGATCCCCAATGGCGTGCTGCATATTTCTCAGGACCGACCCCCGAATCGGTGCCGCTCTTTGCCCCACCACAGTTTCGATGCCTCATAACAATGTAGTTCCAAGCTTCGTTGACTATGTGCTCGGATTCCGTGCCACTCATTTCGTTTCTTCGCACCCAATTCGCCACCTCCCCACGGCGTAGCTTGGCCGAGGTGGCTATCTCGAAACATGTGAGGGGCGAAGGAGTCGTGGAGCGCGGCGAGAGAGGCATGGCTTGGTCGTGTAGCACAATCGCGCATAAACGATAGTGGGCGATCATACTCGCACTAATAGACCGAATACCTCTAGAACTCCGCAGTTAGGCGTGCTTGGGCGAGGGTATTACTAGGACACGTGGACGTCCTCGGAAGTCCACGTGTTGCGCCCCTCTTCGTTACGGGGATCCCCAATGGCGTGCTGCATATTTCTCAGGACCGACCCCCGAATCGGTGCCGCTCTTTGCCCCACCACAGTTTTCGATGCCTCATAGCAATGTAGTTCGAAGCATCCTTGACTATGTGCTCGAAATCCGTGCCACTTCTTTCGTTTCTTCGCACCCAATTCGCCACCTCCCCACGGCGTAGCTTGGCCGAGGTGGCTATCTCGATACATGTGAGGGGCGAAGGAGTCGTGGAGCGCGGCGAGAGAGGCATGGCTTGGTCGTGTAGCACAATCGCGCATAAACGATAGTGTGCGATCATACTCGCACTAATAGACCGAATACCTCTAGAACTCCGCAGTTAGGCGTGCTTGGGCGAGGGTATTACTAGGATTGGGGACGTCCTCGGAAGTCCACGTGTTGCGCCCCTCTTCGTTACGGGGATCCCCAATGGCGTGCTGCATATTTCTCAGGACCGACCCCCGAATCGGTGCCGCTCTTTGCCCCACCACAGTTTCGATGCCTCATAACAATGTAGTTCGAAGCTTCCTTGACTATGTGCTCGGAATCCGTGCCACTTCTTTCGTTTCTTCGCACCCAATTCGCCACCTCCCCACGGCGTAGCTTGGCCGAGGTGGCTATCTCGAAACATGTGATTGTCGCAGGGGGCGTGGAGCGCGGCAAGAGAGGCATGGCTTGGTTGTGTAGCTCAATCGCGCATAAACGATAGTGTGCGATCATACTCGCACTAAAAGACCGAATACCACTAGAACTCCGCAGTTAGGCGTGCTTGGGCGAGGGTATTACTAGGATTGGGGACGTCCTCGGAAGTCCACGTGTTGCGCCCCTCTTCGTTACGGGGATCCCCAATGGCGTGCTGCTTATTTCTCAGGACCGACCCCCGAATCGGTGCCGCTCTTTTCCCCACCACAGTTTCGATGCCTCATAACAATGTAGTTCCAAGCTTCCTTGACTATGTGCTCGGATTCCGTGCCACTCCTTTCGTTTCTTCGCACCCAATTCGCCACCTCCCCACGGCGTAGCTTGGCCGAGGTGGCTATCTCGAAACATGTGAGGGGCGAAGGAGTCGTGGAGCGCGGCGAGAGAGGCATGGCTTGGTCGTGTAGCACAATCGCGCAAAAAACGATAGTGGGCGATCATACTCGCACTAATAGACCGAATACCTCTAGAACTCCGCAGTTAGGCGTGCTTGGGCGAGGGTATTACTAGGACACGTGGACGTCCTCGGAAGTCCACGTGTTGCGCCCCTCTTCGTTACGGGGATCCCCAATGGCGTGCTGCATATTTCTCAGGACCGACCCCCGAATCGGTGCCGCTCTTTGCCCCACCACAGTTTCGATGCCTCATAACAATGTAGTTCGAAGCTTCCTTGACTATGTGCTCGGAATCCGTGCCACTTCTTTCGTTTCTTTGCACCCAATTCGCCACCTCCCCACGGCGTAGCTTGGCCGAGGTGGCTATCTCGAAACATGTGAGGGGCGAAGGAGTCGTGGAGCGCGGCGAGAGAGGCATGGCTTGGTCGTCTAGCACAATCGCGCATAAACGATAGTGTGCGATCATACTCGCACTAATAGACCGAATACCTCTAGAACTCCGCAGTTAGGCGTGCTTGGGCGAGGGTATTACTAGGACACGTGGACGTCCTCGGAAGTCCACGTGTTGCGCCCCTCTTCGTTACGGGGATCCCCAATGGCGTGCTGCATATTTCTCAGGACCGACCCCCGAATCGGTGCCGCTCTTTGCCCCACCACAGTTTCGATGCCTCATAACAATGTAGTTCGAAGCTTCCTTGACTACGTGCCACTTCTTTCGTTTCTTCGCACCCAATTCGCCACCTCCCCACGGCGTAGCTTGGCCGAGGTGGCTATCTCGAAACATGTGAGGGGCGAAGGAGTCGTGGAGCGCGGCGAGAGAGGCATGGCTTGGTCGTGTAGCACAATCGCGCATAAAGAAAGTGGGCGATCATACTCGCACTAATAGACCGAATACCTCTAGATCTCCGCAGTTAGGCAAGCTTGGGCGAGGGTAGTACTAGGATTGAGGACGTCCTCGGAAGACCACGTGTTGCGCCCCTCTTCGTTACAGGGATCCCCAATGGCGTGCTGCATATTTCTCGCACGACTACTAGGACGGACCCCTGAATCGGTGCCGCTCTTTGCCCCACCACAGTTTCGATGCCTCATAACAATGTAGTTCGAAGTTTCATTCACTATGTGCTCGGAATCCGTGCCACTTCTTTCGTTTCTTCGCACCCAATTCGCCACCTCCGCACGGCGTAGCTTGGCTGAGGTGGCTATCTCGAAACATGTGATTGTCGAAGGGGGCGTGGAGCGCGGCAAGAGAGGCATGGCTTGGTTGTGTAGCTCAATCGCGCATAAACGATAGTGTGCGATCATACTCGCACTAAAAGACCGAATACCACTAGAACTCCGCAGTTAGGCGTGCTTGGGCGAGGGTATTACTACGATTGGGGACGTCCTCGGAAGTCCACGTGTTGCGCCCCTCTTCGTTACGGGGATCCCCAATGGCGTGCTGCTTATTTCTCAGGACCGACCCCCGAATCGGTGCCGCTCTTTTCCCCACCACAGTTTCGATGCCTCATAACAATGTAGTTCCAAGCTTCCTTGACTATGTGCTCGGATTCCGTGCCACTCCTTTCGTTTCTTCGCACCCAATTCGCCACCTCCCCACGGCGTAGCTTGGCCGAGGTGGCTATCTCGAAACATGTGAGGGGCGAAGGAGTCGTGGAGCGCGGCGAGAGAGGCATGGCTTGGTCGTGTAGCACAATCGCGCATAAAACGATAGTGGGCGATCATACTCGCACTAATAGACCGAATACCTCTAGAACTCCGCAGTTAGGCGTGCTTGGGCGAGGGTATTACTAGGACACGTGGACGTCCTCGGAAGTCCACGTGTTGCGCCCCTCTTCGTTACGGGGATCCCCAATGGCGTGCTGCATATTTCTCAGGACCGACCCCCGAATCGGTGCCGCTCTTTGCCCCACCACAGTTTCGATGCCTCATAACAATGTAGTTCGAAGCTTCCTTGACTATGTGCTCGGAATCCGTGCCACTTCTTTCGTTTCTTCGCACCCAATTCGCCACCTCCCCACGGCGTAGCTTGGCCGAGGTGGCTATCTCGAAACATGTGAGGGGCGAAGGAGTCGTGGAGCGCGGCGAGAGAGGCATGGCTTGGTCGTGTAGCACAATCGCGCATAAACGATAGTGTGCGATCATACTCGCACTAATAGACCGAATACCTCTAGAACTCCGCAGTTAGGCGTGCTTGGGCGAGGGTATTACTAGGATTGGGGACGTCCTCGGAAGTCCACGTGTTGCGCCCCTCTTCGTTACGGGGATCCCCAATGGCGTGCTGCATATTTCTCAGGACGGACCCCCGAATCGGTGCCGCTCTTTGCCCCACCACAGTTTCGATGCCTCATAACAATGTAGTTCGAAGCTTCCTTGACTATGTGCTCGGAATCCGTGCCACTTCTTTCGTTTCTTCGCACCCAATTCGCCACCTCCCCACGGCGTAGCTTGGCCGAGGTGGCTATCTCGAAACATGTGAGGGGCGAAGGAGTCGTGGAGCGCGGCGAGAGAGGCATGGCTTGGTCGTGTAGCACAATCGCGCATAAACGATAGTGTGCGATCATACTCGCACTAATAGACCGAATACCTCTAGAACTCCGCAGTTAGGCGTGCTTGGGCGAGGGTATTACTAGGATTGGGGACGTCCTCGGAAGTCCACGTGTTGCGCCCCTCTTCGTTACGGGGATCCCCAATGGCGTGCTGCATATTTCTCAGGACCGACCCCCGAATCGGTGCCGCTCTTTGCCCCACCACAGTTTCGATGCCTCATAACAATGTAGTTCGAAGCTTCCTTGACTATGTGCTCGGAATCCGTGCCACTTCTTTCGTTTCTTCGCACCCAATTCGCCACCTCCCCACGGCGTAGCTTGGCCGAGGTGGCTATCTCGAAACATGTGAGGGGCGAAGGGGTCGTGGAGCGCGGCGAGAGAGGCATGGCTTGGTCGTGTAGCACAAACGCGCATAAACGATAGTGTGCGATCATACTCGCACTAATAGACCGAATACCACTAGAACTCCGCAGTTAGGCGTGCTTGGGCGAGGGTATTACAAGGATTGGGGACGTCCTCGGAAGTCCACGTGTTGCGCCCCTCTTCGTTACGGGGATCCCGAATGGCGTGCTGCATATTTCTCAGGACCGACCCCCGAATCGGTGCCGCTCTTTGCCCCACCACAGTTTCGATGCCTCATAACAATGTAGTTCGAAGCTTCCTTGACTACGTGCTCGGAATCCGTGCCACTTCTTTCGTTTCTTCGCACCCAATTCGCCACCTCCCCACGGCGTAGCTTGGCCGAGGTGGCTATCTCGAAACATGTGAGGGGCGAAGGAGTCGTGGAGCGCGGAGAGAGGCATGGCTTAGTCGTGTAGCACAATCGCGCATAAACGATAGTGAGCGATCATACTCGCACTAATAGACCGAATACCTCTAGAACTCCGCAGTTAGGCGTGCTTGGGCGAGGGTATTACTAGGACACGTGGACGTCCTCGAAAGTCCACGTGTTGCGCCCCTCTTCGTTACGGGGATCCCCAATGGCGTGCTGCATATTTCTCAGGACCGACCCCCGAATCGGTGCCGCTCTTTGCCCCACCACAGTTTCGATGCCTCATAACAATGTAGTTCGAAGCTTCCTTGACTATGTGCTCGGAATCCGTGCCACTTCTTTCATTTCTTCGCACCCAATTCGCCACCTCCCCACGGCGTAGCTTGGCCGAGGTGGCTATCTCGAAACATGTGAGGGTCGAAGGGGGCGTGGAGCGCGGCGAGAGAGGCATGGCTTGGTCGTGTAGCACAATCGCGCATAAACGATAGTGTGCGATCATACTCGCACTAATAAACCGAATACCTCTAGAACTCCGCAGTTAGGCGTGCTTGGGCGAGGGTATTACTAGGATTGGGGACGTCCTCGGAAGTCCACGTGTTGCGCCCCTCTTCGTTACGGGGATCCCCAATGGCGTGCTGCATATTTCTCAGGACCGACCCCCGAATCGGTGCCGCTCTTTGCCCCACCACAGTTTCGATGCCTCATAACAATGTAGTTCGAAGCTTCCTTGACTACGTGCTCGGAATCCGTGCCACTTCTTTCGTTTCTTCGCACCCAATTCGCCACCTCCCCACGGCGTAGCTTGGCCGAGGTGGCTATCTCGAAACATGTGAGGGGCGAAGGAGTCGTGGAGCGCGGGGAGAGAGCCATGGCTTGGTCGTTTAGCACAATCGCGCATAAACGATAGTGAGCGATCATACTCCCACTAATAGACCGAATACCTCTAGATCTCCGCAGTTAGGCGTGCTTGGGCGAGGGTAGTACTAGGATTGGGGACGTCCTCGGAAGTCCACGTGTTGCGCCCCTCTTCGTTACGGGATCCCCAATGGCGTGCTGCATATTTCTCGCACGACTACTAGGACGGACCCCTGAATCGGTGCCGCTCTTTGCCCCACCACAATTTCGATGCCTCATAATAATGTAGTTCGAAGTTTCATTCACTATGTGCTCGGAATCCGTGCCACTTCTTTCGTTTCTTCGCACCCAATTCGCCACCTCCCGACGGCGTAGCTTGGCCGAGGTGGATCTCTCGAAACATGTGAGGCGCGAAGGGGTCGTGGAGCGCGGCGAGAGAGGCATGGCTTGGTCGTGTAGCACAAACGCGCATAAACGATAGTGTGCGATCATACTCGCACTAATAGGCCGAATACCACTAGAACTCCGCAGTTAGGCGTGCTTGGGCGAGGGTATTACTAGGATTGGGGACGTCCTCGGAAGTCCACGTGTTGCGCCCCTCTTCGTTACGGGGATCCCCAATGGCGTGCTGCATATTTCTCAGGACCGACCCCCGAATCGGTGCCTCTCTTTGCCCCACCACAGTTTCGATGCCTCATAACAATGTAGTTCGAAGCTTCCTTGACTATGTGCTCGGAATCCGTGCCACTTCTTTCGTTTCTTCGCACCCAATTCGCCACCTCCCCACGGCGTAGCTTGGCCGAGGTGGCTATCTCGAAACATGTGAGGGGCGAAGGGGTCGTGGAGCGCGGCGAGAGAGGCATGGCTTGGTCGTGTAGCTCAATCGCGCATAAACGATAGTGTGCGATCATACTCGCACTAATAGACCGAATACCACTAGAACTGCGCAGTTAGGCGTGCTTGGGCGAGAGTATTACTAGGATTGGGGACGTCCTCGGAAGTCCACGTGTTGCGCCCCTCTTCGTTAAGGGGATCCCCAATGGCGTGCTGCATATTTCTCAGGACCGACCCCCGAATCGGTGCCGCTCTTTGCCCCACCACAGTTTCGATGCCTCATAACAATGTAGTTCGAAGCTTCCTTGACTATGTGCTCGGAATCCGTGCCACTTCTTTCGTTTCTTCGCTCCCAATTCGCCACCTCCCCACGGCGTAGCTTGGCCGAGGTGGCTATCTCGAAACATGTGAGGGTCGAAGGGGGCGTGGAGCGCGGCGAGAGAGGCATGGCTTGGTTGTCTAGCACAAACGCGCATAAACGATAGTGTGCGATCATACTCGCACTAATAGACCGAATACCACTAGAACTCCGCAGTTAGGCGTGCTTGGGCGAGGGTATTACTAGGATTGGGGACGTTCTCGGAAGTCCGCGTGTTGCGCCCCTCTTCGTTATGGGGATCCCCAATGGCGTGCTGCATATTTCTCAGGACCGACCCCCGAATCGGTGCCGCTCTTTGCCCCACCACAGTTTCGATGCCTCATAACAATGTAGTTCGAAGCTTCCTTGACTATGTGCTCGGAATCCGTGCCACTTCTTTCGTTTCTTCGCACCCAATTCGCCACCTCCCCATGGCGTAGCTTGGCCGAGGTGGCTATCTCGAAACATGTGAGGGGCGAAGGGGTCGTGGAGCGCGGCGAGAGAGGCATGGCTTGGTCGTGTAGCACAAACGCGCATAAACGATAGTGTGCGATCATACTCGCACTAATAGACCGAATACCACTAGAACTGCGCAGTTAGGCGTGCTTGGGCGAGCGTAGTACTAGGATTGGGGACGTCCTCGGAAGTCCACGTGTTGCGCCCCTCTTCGTTACGGGGATCCCCAATGGCGTGCTGCATATTTCTCAGGACCGACCCCCGAATCGGTGCCGCTCTTTGCCCCACCACAGTTTCGATGCCTCATAACAATGTAGTTCGAAGCTTCCTTGACTATGTGCTCGGAATCCGTGCCACTTCTTTCGTTTCTTCGCACCCAATTCGCCACCTCCCCACGGCGTAGCTTGGCCGAGGTGGCTCTCTCGAAACATGTGAGGGGCGAAGGGGTCGTGGAGCGCGGCGAGAGAGGCATGGCTTGGTCGTGTAGCACAAACGCGCATAAACGATAGTGTGCGATCATACTCGCACTAATAGGCCGAATACCACTAGAACTCCGCAGTTAGGCGTGCTTGGGCGAGGGTATTACAAGGATTGGGGACGTCCTCGGAAGTCCACGTGTTGCGCCCCTCTTCGTTACGGGGATCCCCAATGGCGTGCTGCATATTTCTCAGGACGGACCCCCGAATCGGTGCCGCTCTTTGCCCCACCACAGTTTCGATGCCTCATAACAATGTAGTTCGAAGCTTCCTTGACTATGTGCTCGGAATCCGTGCCACTTCTTTCGTTTCTTCGCACCCAATTCGCCACCTCCCCACGGCGTAGCTTGGCCGAGGTTGCTATCTCGAAACATGTGAGGGGCGAAGGGGTCGTGGAGCGCGGCGAGAGAGGCATGGCTTGGTCGTGTAGCACAAACGCGCATAAACGATAGTGTGCGATCATACTCGCACTAATAGACCGAATACCACTAGAACTGCGCAGTTAGGCGTGCTTGGGCGAGAGTATTACTAGGATTGGGGACGTCCTCGGAAGTCCACGTGTTGCGCCCCTCTTCGTTAAGGGGATCCCCAATGGCGTGCTGCATATTTCTCAGGACCGACCCCCGAATCGGTGCCGCTCTTTGCCCCACCACAGTTTCGATGCCTCATAACAATGTAGTTCGAAGCTTCCTTGACTATGTGCTCGGAATCCGTGCCACTTCTTTCGTTTCTTCGCACCCAATTCGCCACCTCCCCACGGCGTAGCTTGGCCGAGGTGGCTATCTCGAAACATGTGAGGGTCGAAGGGGGCGTGGAGCGCGGCGAGAGAGGCATGGCTTGGTTGTCTAGCACAAACGCGCATAAACGATAGTGTGCGATCATACTCGCACTAATAGACCGAATACCACTAGAACTCCGCAGTTAGGCGTGCTTGGGCGAGGGTATTACTAGGATTGGGGACGTCCTCGGAAGTCCACGTGTTGCGCCCCTCTTCGTTACGGGGATCCCCAATGGCGTGCTGCATATTTCTCAGGACCGACCCCCGAATCGGTGCCTCTCTTTGCCCCACCACAGTTTCGATGCCTCATAACAATGTAGTTCGAAGCTTCCTTGACTATGTGCTCGGAATCCGTGCCACTTCTTTCGTTTCTTCGCACCCAATTCGCCACCTCCCCATGGCGTAGCTTGGCCGAGGTGGCTATCTCGAAACATGTGAGGGGCGAAGGGGTCGTGGAGCGCGGCGAGAGAGGCATGGCTTGGTCGTGTAGCACAAACGCGCATAAACGATAGTGTGCGATCATACTCGCACTAATAGACCGAATACCACTAGAACTGCGCAGTTAGGCGTGCTTGGGCGAGCGTAGTACTAGGATTGGGGACGTCCTCGGAAGTCCACGTGTTGCGCCCCTCTTCGTTACGGGGATCCCCAATGGCGTGCTGCATATTTCTCAGGACCGACCCCCGAATCGGTGCCGCTCTTTGCCCCACCACAGTTTCGATGCCTCATAACAATGTAGTTCGAAGCTTCCTTGACTATGTGCTCGGAATCCGTGCCACTTCTTTCGTTTCTTCGCACCCAATTCGCCACCTCCCCACGGCGTAGCTTGGCCGAGGTGGCTCTCTCGAAACATGTGAGGGGCGAAGGGGTCGTGGAGCGCGGCGAGAGAGGCATGGCTTGGTCGTGTAGCACAAACGCGCATAAACGATAGTGTGCGATCATACTCGCACTAATAGGCCGAATACCACTAGAACTCCGCAGTTAGGCGTGCTTGGGCGAGGGTATTACAAGGATTGGGGACGTCCTCGGAAGTCCACGTGTTGCGCCCCTCTTCGTTACGGGGATCCCCAATGGCGTGCTGCATATTTCTCAGGACGGACCCCCGAATCGGTGCCGCTCTTTGCCCCACCACAGTTTCGATGCCTCATAACAATGTAGTTCGAAGCTTCCTTGACTATGTGCTCGGAATCCGTGCCACTTCTTTCGTTTCTTCGCACCCAATTCGCCACCTCCCCACGGCGTAGCTTGGCCGAGGTGGCTATCTCGAAACATGTGAGGGGCGAAGGGGTCGTGGAGCGCGGCGAGAGAGGCGTGGCTTGGTCGTGTAGCACAAACGCGCATAAACGATAGTGTGCGATCATACTCGCACTAATAGACCGAATACCACTAGAACTGCGCAGTTAGGCGTGCTTGGGCGAGCGTAGTACTAGGATTGGGGACGTCCTCGGAAGTCCACGTGTTGCGCCCCTCTTCGTTACGGGGATCCCCAATGGCGTGCTGCATATTTCTCGCACGACTACTAGGACGGACACCTGAATCGGTGCCGCTCTTTGCCCCACCACAATTTCGATGCCTCATAATAATGTAGTTCGAAGTTTCATTCACTATGTGCTCGGAATCCGTGCCACTTCTTTCGTTTCTTTGCACCCAATTCGCCACCTCCCCACGGCGTAGCTTGGCCGAGGTGGCTGTCTCGAAACATGTGAGGGTCGAAGGGGGCGTGGAGCGCGGCGAGAGAGGCATGGCTTGGTCGTCTAGCACAATCGCGCATAAACGATAGTGTGCCATCATACTCGCACTAATAGACCGAATACCACTAGAACTCCGCAGTTAGGCGTGCTTGGGCGAGGGTATTACTAGGATTGGGGACGTCCTCGGAAGTCCACGTGTTGCGCCCCTCTTCGTTACGGGGATCCCCAATGGCGTGCTGCATATTTCTCAGGACGGACCCCCGAATCGGTGCCGCTCTTTTCCCCACCACAGTTTCGATGCCTCATAACAATGTAGTTCGAAGCTTCCTTGACTATGTGCTCGGAATCCGTGCCACTTCTTTCGTTTCTTCGCACCCAATTCGCCACCTCCCCACGGCGTAGCTTGGCCGAGGTGGCTATCTCGAAACATGTGAGGGGCGAAGGGGTCGTGGAGCGCGGCGAGAGAGGCATGGCTTGGTCGTGTAGCACAAACGCGCATAAACGATAGTGTGCGATCATACTCGCACTAATAGACCGAATACCACTAGAACTGCGCAGTTAGGCGTGCTTGGGCGAGAGTATTACTAGGATTGGGGACGTCCTCGGAAGTCCACGTGTTGCGCCCCTCTTCGTTAAGGGGATCCCCAATGGCGTGCTGCATATTTCTCAGGACCGACCCCCGAATCGGTGCCGCTCTTTGCCCCACCACAATTTCGATGCCTCATATTAATGTAGTTCGAAGTTTCATTCACTATGTGCTCGGAATCCGTGCCACTTCTTTCGTTTCTTCGCACCCAATTCGCCACCTCCCCACGGCGTAGCTTGGCCGAGGTGGCTGTCTCGAAACATGTGAGGGTCGAAGGGGGCGTGGAGCGCGGCGAGAGAGGCATGGCTTGGTCGTCTAGCACAATCGCGCATAAACGATAGTGTGCGATCATACTCGCACTAATAGACCGAATACCACTAGAACTCCGCAGTTAGGCGTGCTTGGGCGAGGGTATTACTAGGATTGTGGACGTCCTCGGAAGTCCACGTGTTGCGCCCCTCTTCGTTACGGGGATCCCCAATGGCGTGCTGCATATTTCTCAGGACGGACCCCCGAATCGGTGCCGCTCTTTGCCCCACCACAGTTTCGATGCCTCATAACAATGTAGTTCGAAGCTTCCTTGACTACGTGCTCGGAATCCGTGCCACTTCTTTCGTTTCTTCGCACCCAATTCGCCACCTCCCCACGGCGTAGCTTGGCCGAGGTGGCTATCTCGAAACATGTGAGGGGCGAAGGAGTCGTGGAGCGCGGGGAGAGAGCCATGGCTTGGTCGTTTAGCACAATCGCGCATAAACGATAGTGAGCGATCATACTCCCACTAATAGACCGAATACCTCTAGATCTCCGCAGTTAGGCGTGCTTGGGCGAGGGTAGTACTAGGATTGGGGACGTCCTCGGAAGTCCACGTGTTGCGCCCCTCTTCGTTACGGGGATCCCCAATGGCGTGCTGCATATTTCTCGCACGACTACTAGGACGGACACCTGAATCGGTGCCGCTCTTTGCCCCACCACAATTTCGATGCCTCATAATAATGTAGTTCGAAGTTTCATTCACTATGTGCTCGGAATCCGTGCCACTTCTTTCGTTTCTTTGCACCCAATTCGCCACCTCCCCACGGCGTAGCTTGGCCGAGGTGGCTGTCTCGAAACATGTGAGGGTCGAAGGGGGCGTGGAGCGCGGCGAGAGAGGCATGGCTTGGTCGTCTAGCACAATCGCGCATAAACGATAGTGTGCGATCATACTCGCACTAATAGACCGAATACCACTAGAACTCCGCAGTTAGGCGTGCTTGGGCGAGGGTATTACTAGGATTGTGGACGTCCTCGGAAGTCCACGTGTTGCGCCCCTCTTCGTTACGGGGATCCCCAATGGCGTGCTGCATATTTCTCAGGACGGACCCCCGAATCGGTGCCGCTCTTTGCCCCACCACAGTTTCGATGCCTCATAACAATGTAGTTCGAAGCTTCCTTGACTACGTGCTCGGAATCCGTGCCACTTCTTTCGTTTCTTCGCACCCAATTCGCCACCTCCCCACGGCGTAGCTTGGCCGAGGTGGCTATCTCGAAACATGTGAGGGGCGAAGGAGTCGTGGAGCGCGGGGAGAGAGCCATGGCTTGGTCGTTTAGCACAATCGCGCATAAACGATAGTGAGCGATCATACTCCCACTAATAGACCGAATACCTCTAGATCTCCGCAGTTAGGCGTGCTTGGGCGAGGGTAGTACTAGGATTGGGGACGTCCTCGGAAGTCCACGTGTTGCGCCCCTCTTCGTTACGGGGATCCCCAATGGCGTGCTGCATATTTCTCGCACGACTACTAGGACGGACACCTGAATCGGTGCCGCTCTTTGCCCCACCACAATTTCGATGCCTCATAGTAATGTAGTTCGAAGTTTCATTCACTATGTGCTCGGAATCCGTGCCACTTCTTTCGTTTCTTTGCACCCAATTCGCCACCTCCCCACGGCGTAGCTTGGCCGAGGTGGCTGTCTCGAAACATGTGAGGGTCGAAGGGGGCGTGGAGCGCGGCGAGAGAGGCATGGCTTGGTCGTCTAGCACAATCGCGCATAAACGATAGTGTGCCATCATACTCGCACTAATAGACCGAATACCACTAGAACTCCGCAGTTAGGCGTGCTTGGGCGAGGGTATTACTAGGATTGGGGACGTCCTCGGAAGTCCACGTGTTGCGCCCCTCTTCGTTACGGGGATCCCCAATGGCGTGCTGCATATTTCTCAGGACGGACCCCCGAATCGGTGCCGCTCTTTGCCCCACCACAGTTTCGATGCCTCATAACAATGTAGTTCGAAGCTTCCTTGACTATGTGCTCGGAATCCGTGCCACTTCTTTCGTTTCTTCGCACCCAATTCGCCACCTCCCCACGGCGTAGCTTGGCCGAGGTGGCTATCTCGAAACATGTGAGGGGCGAAGGGGTCGTGGAGCGCGGCGAGAGAGGCATGGCTTGGTCGTGTAGCACAAACGCGCATAAACGATAGTGTGCGATCATACTCGCACTAATAGACCGAATACCACTAGAACTCCGCAGTTAGGCGTGCTTGGGCGAGGGTATTACTAGGATTGGGGACGTCCTCGGAAGTCCACGTGTTGCGCCCCTCTTCGTTACGGGGATCCCCAATGGCGTGCTGCATATTTCTCAGGACCGACCCCCGAATCGGTGCCGCTCTTTGCCCCACCACAGTTTCGATGCCTCATAACAATGTAGTTCGAAGCTTCCTTGACTACGTGCTCGGAATCCGTGCCACTTCTTTCGTTTCTTCGCACCCAATTCGCCACCTCCCCACGGCGTAGCTTGGCCGAGGTGGCTATCTCGAAACATGTGAGGGGCGAAGGGGTCGTGGAGCGCGGCGAGAGAGGCATGGCTTGGTCGTGTAGCACAATCGCTCATAAACGATAGTGAGCGATCATACTCGCACTAATAGACCGAATACCTCTAGATCTCCGCAGTTAGGCGTGCTGGGGCGAGGGTAGTACTAGGATTGGGGACGTCCTCGGAAGTCCACGTGTTGCGCCCCTCTTCGTTACGCGGATCCCCAATGGCGTGCTGCATATTTCTCGCACGACTACTAGGACGGACCCCTGAATCGGTGCCGCTCTTTGCCCCACCACAGTTTTGATGCCTCATAACAATGTAGTTCGAAGTTTCATTCACTATGTGCTCGGAATCCGTGCCACTTCTTTCGTTTCTTCGCACCCAATTCGCCACCTCCCCACGGCGTAGCTTGGCCGAGGTGGCTCTCTCGAAACATGTGAGGGTCGAAGGGGGCGTGGAGCGCGGCGAGAGAGGCATGGCTTGGTCGTCTAGCACAATCGCGCATAAACGATAGTGTGCGATCATACTCGCACTAATAGACCGAATACCACTAGAACTCTGCAGTTAGGCGTGCTTGAGCGAGGGTATTACAAGGATTGGGGACGTCCTCGGAAGTCCACGTGTTGCGCCCCTCTTCGTTACGGGGATCCCCAATGGCGTGCTGCATATTTCTCAGGACCGACCCCCGAATCGGTGCCGCTCTTTGCCCCACCACAGTTTCGATGCCTCATAACAATGTAGTTCGAAGCTTCCTTGACTATGTGCTCGGAATCCGTGCCACTTCTTTCGTTTCTTCGCACCCAATTCGCCACCTCCCCACGGCGTAGCTTGGCCGAGGTGGCTATCTCGAAACATGTGAGGGGCGAAGGGGTCGTGGAGCGCGGCGAGAGAGGCATGGCTTGGTCGTGTAGCACAAACGCGCATAAACGATAGTGTGCGATCATACTCGCACTAATAGACCGAATACCACTAGAACTCCGCAGTTAGGCGTGCTTGGGCGAGGGTATTACTAGGATTGGGGACGTCCTCGGAAGTCCACGTGTTGCGCCCCTCTTCGTTACGGGGATCCCCAATGGCGTGCTGCATATTTCTCAGGACCGACCCCCGAATCGGTGCCGCTCTTTGCCCCACCACAGTTTCGATGCCTCATAACAATGTAGTTCGAAGCTTCCTTGACTACGTGCTCGGAATCCGTGCCACTTCTTTCGTTTCTTCGCACCCAATTCGCCACCTCCCCACGGCGTAGCTTGGCCGAGGTGGCTATCTCGAAACATGTGAGGGGCGAAGGGGTCGTGGAGCGCGGCGAGAGAGGCATGGCTTGGTCGTGTAGCACAATCGCTCATAAACGATAGTGAGCGATCATACTCGCACTAATAGACCGAATACCTCTAGATCTCCGCAGTTAGGCGTGCTGGGGCGAGGGTAGTACTAGGATTGGGGACGTCCTCGGAAGTCCACGTGTTGCGCCCCTCTTCGTTACGCGGATCCCCAATGGCGTGCTGCATATTTCTCGCACGACTACTAGGACGGACCCCTGAATCGGTGCCGCTCTTTGCCCCACCACAGTTTTGATGCCTCATAACAATGTAGTTCGAAGTTTCATTCACTATGTGCTCGGAATCCGTGCCACTTCTTTCGTTTCTTCGCACCCAATTCGCCACCTCCCCACGGCGTAGCTTGGCCGAGGTGGCTCTCTCGAAACATGTGAGGGTCGAAGGGGGCGTGGAGCGCGGCGAGAGAGGCATGGCTTGGTCGTCTAGCACAATCGCGCATAAACGATAGTGTGCGATCATACTCGCACTAATAGACCGAATACCACTAGAACTCTGCAGTTAGGCGTGCTTGAGCGAGGGTATTACAAGGATTGGGGACGTCCTCGGAAGTCCACGTGTTGCGCCCCTCTTCGTTACGGGGATCCCCAATGGCGTGCTGCATATTTCTCAGGACCGACCCCCGAATCGGTGCCGCTCTTTGCCCCACCACAGTTTCGATGCCTCATAACAATGTAGTTCGAAGCTTCCTTGACTATGTGCTCGGAATCCGTGCCACTTCTTTCGTTTCTTCGCACCCAATTCGCCACCTCCCCACGGCGTAGCTTGGCCGAGGTGGCTATCTCTAAACATGTGAGGGGCGAAGGGGTCGTGGAGCGCGGCGAGAGAGGCATGGCTTGGTCGTGTAGCTCAATCGCGCATAAACGATAGTGTGCGATCATACTCGCACTAATAGACCGAATACCACTAGAACTCCGCAGTTAGGCGTGCTTGGGCGAGCGTAGTACTAGGATTGGGGACGTCCTCGGAAGTCCACGTTTTGCGCCCCTCTTCGTTACGGGGATCCCCAATGGCGTGCTGCATATTTCTCAGGACCGACCCCCGAATCGGTGCCGCTCTTTGCCCCACCACAGTTTCGATGCCTCATAACAATGTAGTTCGAAGCTTCCTTGACTACGTGCTCGGAATCCGTGCCACTTCTTTCGTTTCTTCGCACCCAATTCGCCACCTCCCGACGGCGTAGCTTGGCCGAGGTGGCTCTCTCGAAACATGTGAGGGGCGAAGGGGTCGTGGAGCGCGGCGAGAGAGGCATGGCTTGGTCGTGTAGCACAAACGCGCATAAACGATAGTGTGCGATCATACTCGCACTAATAGGCCGAATACCACTAGAACTCCGCAGTTAGGCGTGCTTGGGCGAGGGTATTACAAGGATTGGGGACGTCCTCGGAAGTCCACGTGTTGCGCCCCTCTTCGTTACGGGGATCCCCAATGGCGTGCTGCATATTTCTCAGGACGGACCCCCGAATCGGTGCCGCTCTTTGCCCCACCACAGTTTCGATGCCTCATAACAATGTAGTTCGAAGCTTCCTTGACTATGTGCTCGGAATCCGTGCCACTTCTTTCGTTTCTTCGCACCCAATTCGCCACCTCCCCACGGCGTAGCTTGGCCGAGGTGGCTATCTCGAAACATGTGAGGGGCGAAGGGGTCGTGGAGCGCGGCGAGAGAGGCATGGCTTGGTCGTGTAGCACAAACGCGCATAAACGATAGTGTGCGATCATACTCGCACTAATAGACCGAATACCACTAGAACTCCGCAGTTAGGCGTGCTTGGGCGAGGGTATTACTAGGATTGGGGACGTCCTCGGAAGTCCACGTGTTGCGCCCCTCTTCGTTACGGGGATCCCCAATGGCGTGCTGCATATTTCTCAGGACCGACCCCCGAATCGGTGCCGCTCTTTGCCCCACCACAGTTTCGATGCCTCATAACAATGTAGTTCGAAGCTTCCTTGACTACGTGCTCGGAATCCGTGCCACTTCTTTCGTTTCTTCGCACCCAATTCGCCACCTCCCCACGGCGTAGCTTGGCCGAGGTGGCTATCTCGAAACATGTGAGGGGCGAAGGGGTCGTGGAGCGCGGCGAGAGAGGCATGGCTTGGTCGTGTAGCACAATCGCTCATAAACGATAGTGAGCGATCATACTCGCACTAATAGACCGAATACCTCTAGATCTCCGCAGTTAGGCGTGCTGGGGCGAGGGTAGTACTAGGATTGGGGACGTCCTCGGAAGTCCACGTGTTGCGCCCCTCTTCGTTACGCGGATCCCCAATGGCGTGCTGCATATTTCTCGCACGACTACTAGGACGGACCCCTGAATCGGTGCCGCTCTTTGCCCCACCACAGTTTTGATGCCTCATAACAATGTAGTTCGAAGTTTCATTCACTATGTGCTCGGAATCCGTGCCACTTCTTTCGTTTCTTCGCACCCAATTCGCCACCTCCCCACGGCGTAGCTTGGCCGAGGTGGCTCTCTCGAAACATGTGAGGGTCGAAGGGGGCGTGGAGCGCGGCGAGAGAGGCATGGCTTGGTCGTCTAGCACAATCGCGCATAAACGATAGTGTGCGATCATACTCGCACTAATAGACCGAATACCACTAGAACTCTGCAGTTAGGCGTGCTTGAGCGAGGGTATTACAAGGATTGGGGACGTCCTCGGAAGTCCACGTGTTGCGCCCCTCTTCGTTACGGGGATCCCCAATGGCGTGCTGCATATTTCTCAGGACCGACCCCCGAATCGGTGCCGCTCTTTGCCCCACCACAGTTTCGATGCCTCATAACAATGTAGTTCGAAGCTTCCTTGACTATGTGCTCGGAATCCGTGCCACTTCTTTCGTTTCTTCGCACCCAATTCGCCACCTCCCCACGGCGTAGCTTGGCCGAGGTGGCTATCTCGAAACATGTGAGGGGCGAAGGGGTCGTGGAGCGCGGCGAGAGAGGCATGGCTTGGTCGTGTAGCACAAACGCGCATAAACGATAGTGTGCGATCATACTCGCACTAATAGACCGAATACCACTAGAACTCCGCAGTTAGGCGTGCTTGGGCGAGGGTATTACTAGGATTGGGGACGTCCTCGGAAGTCCACGTGTTGCGCCCCTCTTCGTTACGGGGATCCCCAATGGCGTGCTGCATATTTCTCAGGACCGACCCCCGAATCGGTGCCGCTCTTTGCCCCACCACAGTTTCGATGCCTCATAACAATGTAGTTCGAAGCTTCCTTGACTACGTGCTCGGAATCCGTGCCACTTCTTTCGTTTCTTCGCACCCAATTCGCCACCTCCCCACGGCGTAGCTTGGCCGAGGTGGCTATCTCGAAACATGTGAGGGGCGAAGGGGTCGTGGAGCGCGGCGAGAGAGGCATGGCTTGGTCGTGTAGCACAATCGCTCATAAACGATAGTGAGCGATCATACTCGCACTAATAGACCGAATACCTCTAGATCTCCGCAGTTAGGCGTGCTGGGGCGAGGGTAGTACTAGGATTGGGGACGTCCTCGGAAGTCCACGTGTTGCGCCCCTCTTCGTTACGCGGATCCCCAATGGCGTGCTGCATATTTCTCGCACGACTACTAGGACGGACCCCTGAATCGGTGCCGCTCTTTGCCCCACCACAGTTTTGATGCCTCATAACAATGTAGTTCGAAGTTTCATTCACTATGTGCTCGGAATCCGTGCCACTTCTTTCGTTTCTTCGCACCCAATTCGCCACCTCCCCACGGCGTAGCTTGGCCGAGGTGGCTCTCTCGAAACATGTGAGGGTCGAAGGGGGCGTGGAGCGCGGCGAGAGAGGCATGGCTTGGTCGTCTAGCACAATCGCGCATAAACGATAGTGTGCGATCATACTCGCACTAATAGACCGAATACCACTAGAACTCTGCAGTTAGGCGTGCTTGAGCGAGGGTATTACAAGGATTGGGGACGTCCTCGGAAGTCCACGTGTTGCGCCCCTCTTCGTTACGGGGATCCCCAATGGCGTGCTGCATATTTCTCAGGACCGACCCCCGAATCGGTGCCGCTCTTTGCCCCACCACAGTTTCGATGCCTCATAACAATGTAGTTCGAAGCTTCCTTGACTATGTGCTCGGAATCCGTGCCACTTCTTTCGTTTCTTCGCACCCAATTCGCCACCTCCCCACGGCGTAGCTTGGCCGAGGTGGCTATCTCTAAACATGTGAGGGGCGAAGGGGTCGTGGAGCGCGGCGAGAGAGGCATGGCTTGGTCGTGTAGCTCAATCGCGCATAAACGATAGTGTGCGATCATACTCGCACTAATAGACCGAATACCACTAGAACTCCGCAGTTAGGCGTGCTTGGGCGAGCGTAGTACTAGGATTGGGGACGTCCTCGGAAGTCCACGTTTTGCGCCCCTCTTCGTTACGGGGATCCCCAATGGCGTGCTGCATATTTCTCAGGACCGACCCCCGAATCGGTGCCGCTCTTTGCCCCACCACAGTTTCGATGCCTCATAACAATGTAGTTCGAAGCTTCCTTGACTATGTGCTCGGAATCCGTGCCACTTCTTTCGTTTCTTCGCACCCAATTCGCCACCTCCCGACGGCGTAGCTTGGCCCAGGTGGCTATCTCGAAACATGTGAGGGGCGAAGGGGTCGTGGAGCGCGGCGAGAGAGGCATGGCTTGGTCGTGTAGCACAATCGCTCATAAACGATAGTGAGCGATCATACTCGCACTAATAGACCGAATACCTCTAGATCTCCGCAGTTAGGCGTGCTGGGGCGAGGGTAGTACTAGGATTGGGGACGTCCTCGGAAGTCCACGTGTTGCGCCCCTCTTCGTTACGCGGATCCCCAATGGCGTGCTGCATATTTCTCGCACGACTACTAGGACGGACCCCTGAATCGGTGCCGCTCTTTGCCCCACCACAGTTTTGATGCCTCATAACAATGTAGTTCGAAGTTTCATTCACTATGTGCTCGGAATCCGTGCCACTTCTTTCGTTTCTTCGCACCCAATTCGCCACCTCCCCACGGCGTAGCTTGGCCGAGGTGGCTCTCTCGAAACATGTGAGGGTCGAAGGGGGCGTGGAGCGCGGCGAGAGAGGCATGGCTTGGTCGTCTAGCACAATCGCGCATAAACGATAGTGTGCGATCATACTCGCACTAATAGACCGAATACCACTAGAACTCTGCAGTTAGGCGTGCTTGGGCGAGGGTATTACAAGGATTGGGGACGTCCTCGGAAGTCCACGTGTTGCGCCCCTCTTCGTTACGGGGATCCCCAATGGCGTGCTGCATATTTCTCAGGACCGACCCCCGAATCGGTGCCGCTCTTTGCCCCACCACAGTTTCGATGCCTCATAACAATGTAGTTCGAAGCTTCCTTGAGTATGTGCTCGGAATCCGTGCCACTTCTTTCGTTTCTTCGCACCCAATTCGCCACCTCCCCACGGCGTAGCTTGGCCGAGGTGGCTATCTCGAAACATGTGAGGGGCGAAGGGGTCGTGGAGCGCGGCGAGAGAGGCATGGCTTGGTCATGTAGCTCAATCGCGCATAAACGATAGTGTGCGATCATACTCGCACTAATAGACCGAATACCACTAGAACTCCGCAGTTAGGCGTGCTTGGGCGAGCGTAGTACTAGGATTGTGGACGTCCTCGGAAGTCCACGTGTTGCGCCCCTCTTCGTTACGGGGATCCCCAATGGCGTGCTGCATATTTCTCAGGACCGACCCCCGAATCGGTGCCGCTCTTTGCCCCACCACAGTTTCGATGCCTCATAACAATGTAGTTCGAAGCTTCCTTGACTACGTGCTCGGAATCCGTGCCACTTCTTTCGTTTCTTCGCACCCAATTCGCCACCTCCCCACGGCGTAGCTTGGCCGAGGTGGCTATCTCGAAACATGTGAGGGGCGAAGGGGTCGTGGAGCGCGGCGAGAGAGGCATGGCTTGGTCGTGTAGCACAAACGCGCATAAACGATAGTGTGCGATCATACTCGCACTAATAGACCGAATACCACTAGAACTCCGCAGTTAGGCGTGCTTGGGCGAGGGTATTACTAGGATTGGGGACATCCTCGGAAGTCCACGTGTTGCGCCCCTCTTCGTTACGGGGATCCCCAATGGCGTGCTGCATATTTCTCAGGACCGACCCCCGAATCGGTGCCGCTCTTTGCCCCACCACAGTTTCGATGCCTCATAACAATGTAGTTCGAAGCTTCCTTGACTACGTGCTCGGAATCCGTGCCACTTCTTTCGTTTCTTCGCACCCAATTCGCCACCTCCCCACGGCGTAGCTTGGCCGAGGTGGCTATCTCGAAACATGTGAGGGGCGAAGGAGTCGTGGAGCGCGGAGAGAGGCATGGCTTAGTCGTGTAGCACAATCGCGCATAAACGATAGTGAGCGATCATACTCGCACTAATAGACCGAATACCTCTAGATCTCCGCAGTTAGGCGTGCTTGGGCGAGCGTAGTACTAGGATTGGGGACGTCCTCGGAAGTCCACGTGTAGCGCCCCTCTTCGTTACGGGGATCCCCAATGGCGTGCTGCATATTTCTCGCACGACTACTAGGACGGACCCCTGAATCGGTGCCGCTCTTTGCCCCACCACAATTTCGATGCCTCATAATAATGTAGTTCGAAGTTTCATTCACTATGTGCTCGGAATCCGTGCCACTTCTTTCGTTTCTTCGCACCCAATTCGCCACCTCCCCACGGCGTAGCTTGGCCGAGGTGGCTATCTCGAAACATGTGAGGGGCGAAGGGGTCGTGGAGCGCGGCGAGAGAGGCATGGCTTGGTCGTGTAGCTCAATCGCGCATAAACGATAGTGTGCGATCATACTCGCACTAATAGACCGAATACCACTAGAACTCCGCAGTTAGGCGTGCTTGGGCGAGCGTAGTACTAGGATTGGGGACGTCCTCGGAAGTCCACGTGTTGCGCCCCTCTTCGTTACGGGGATCCCCAATGGCGTGCTGCATATTTCTCAGGACCGACCCCCGAATCGGTGCCGCTCTTTGCCCCACCACAGTTTCGATGCCTCATAACAATGTAGTTCGAAGCTTCCTTGACTACGTGCTCGGAATCCGTGCCACTTCTTTCGTTTCTTCGCACCCAATTCGCCACCTCCCCACGGCGTAGCTTGGCCGAGGTGGCTATCTCGAAACATGTGAGGGGCGAAGGAGTCGTGGAGCGCGGGGAGAGAGCCATGGCTTGGTCGTTTAGCACAATCGCGCATAAACGATAGTGAGCGATCATACTCCCACTAATAGACCGAATACCTCTAGATCTCCGCAGTTAGGCGTGCTTGGGCGAGGGTAGTACTAGGATTGGGGACGTCCTCGGAAGTCCACGTGTTGCGCCCCTCTTCGTTACGGGGATCCCCAATGGCGTGCTGCATATTTCTCGCACGACTACTAGGACGGACACCTGAATCGGTGCCGCTCTCTGCCCCACCACAATTTCGATGCCTCATAATAATGTAGTTCGAAGTTTCATTCACTATGTGCTCGGAATCCGTGCCACTTCTTTCGTTTCTTCGCACCCAATTCGCCACCTCCTGACGGCGTAGCTTGGCCGAGGTGGCTATCTCGAAACATGTGAGGGGCGAAGGGGTCGTGGAGCGCGGCGAGAGAGGCATGGCTTGGTCGTGTAGCACAAATGCGCATAAACGATAGTGTGCGATCATACTCGCACTAATAGGCCGAATACCACTAGAACTCCGTAGTTAGGCATGCTTGGGCGAGGGTATTACTAGGATTGGGGACGTCCTCGGAAGTCCACGTGTTGCGCCCCTCTTCGTTACGGGGATCCCCAATGGCGTGCTGCATATTTCTCAGGACCGACCCCCGAATCGGTGCCGCTCTTTGCCCCACCACAGTTTCGATGCCTCATAACAATGTAGTTCGAAGCTTCCTTGACTATGTGCTCGGAATCCGTGCCACTTCTTTCGTTTCTTCACACCCAATTCGCCACCTCCCCACGGCGTAGCTTGGCCGAGGTGGCTATCTCGAAACATGTGAGGGTCGAAGGGGTCGTGGAGCGCGGCGAGAGAGGCATGGCTTGGTCGTGTAGCACAAACGCGCATAAACGATAGTGTGCGATCATACTCGCACTAATAGACCGAATACCACTAGAACTGCGCAGTTAGGCGTGCTTGGGCGAGGGTATTACTAGGATTGGGGACGTCCTCGGAAGTCCACGTGTTGCGCCCCTCTTCGTTACGGGGATCCCCAATGGCGTGCTGCATATTTCTCAGGACCGACCCCCGAATCGGTGCCGCTCTTTGCCCCACCACAGTTTCGATGCCTCATAACAATGTAGTTCGAAGCTTCCTTGACTATGTGCTCGGAATCCGTGCCACTTCTTTCGTTTCTTCGCACCCAATTCGCCACCTCCCCACGGCGTAGCTTGGCCGAGGTGGCTATCTCGAAACATGTGAGGGGCGAAGGGGTCGTGGAGCGCGGCGAGAGAGGCATGGCTTGGTCGTGTAGCACAAACGCGCATAAACGATAGTGTGCGATCATACTCGCACTAATAGACCGAATACCACTAGAACTGCGCAGTTAGGCGTGCTTGGGCGAGAGTATTACTAGGATTGGGGACGTCCTCGGAAGTCCACGTGTTGCGCCCCTCTTCGTTACGGGGATCCCCAATGGCAAGCTGCATATTTCTGAGGACCGACCCCCGAATCGGTGCCGCTCTTTGCCCCACCACAGTTTCGATGCCTCATAGCAATGTAGTTCGAAGCTTCCTTGACTATGTGCTCGGAATCCGTGCCACTTCTTTCGTTTCTTCGCACCCAATTCGCCACCTCCCCATGGCGTAGCTTGGCCGAGGTGGCTATCTCGAAACATGTGAGGGGCGAAGGGGTCGTGGAGCGCGGCGAGAGAGGCATGGCTTGGTCGTGTAGCACAAATGAGCATAAACGATAGTGTGCGATCATACTCGCACTAATAGACCGAATACCACTAGAACTGCGCAGTTAGGCGTGCTTGGGCGAGAGTATTACTAGGATTGGGGACGTCCTCGGAAGTCCACGTGTTGCGCCCCTCTTCGTTACGGGGATCCCCAATGGCGTGCTGCATATTTCTCAGGACCGACCCCCGAATCGGTGCCGCTCTTTGCCCCACCACAGTTTCGATGCCTCATAACAATGTAGTTCGAAGCTTCCTTGACTATGTGCTCGGAATCCGTGCCACTTCTTTCGTTTCTTCGCACCCAATTCGCCACCTCCCCACGGCATAGCTTGGCCGAGGTGGCTATCTCGAAACATGTGAGGGTCGAAGGGGGCGTGGAGCGCGGCGAGAGAGGCATGGCTTGGTTGTCTAGCACAATCGCGCATAAACGATAGTATGCGATCATACTCGCACTAATAGACCGAATACCACTAGAACTCCGCAGTTAGGCGTGCTTGGGCGAGGGTATTACTAGGATTGGGGACGTTCTCGAAAGTCCGCGTGTTGTGCCCCTCTTCGTTACGGGGATCCCCAATGGCGTGCTGCATATTTCTCAGGACCGACCCCCGAATCGGTGCCGCTCTTTGCCCCACCACAGTTTCGATGCCTCATAACAATGTAGTTCGAAGCTTCCTTGACTATGTGCTCGGAATCCGTGCCACTTCTTTCGTTTCTTCGCACCCAATTCGCCACCTCCCCACGGCGTAGCTTGGCCGAGGTGGCTATCTCGAAACATGTGAGGGGCGAAGGGGTCGTGGAGCGCGGCGAGAGAGGCATGGCTTGGTCGTGTAGCACAAACGCGCATAAACGATAGTGTGCGATCATACTCGCACTAATAGACCGAATACCACTAGAACTGCGCAGTTAGGCGTGCTTGGGCGAGGGTATTACTAGGATTGGGGACGTCCTCGGAAGTCCACGTGTTGCGCCCCTCTTCGTTACGGGGATCCCCAATGGCAAGCTGCATATTTCTCAGGACAGACCCCCGAATCGGTGCCGCTCTTTGCCCCACCACAGTTTCGATGCCTCATAACAATGTAGTTCGAAGCTTCCTTGACTATGTGCTCGGAATCCGTGCCACTTCTTTCGTTTCTTCGCACCCAATTCGCCACCTCCCCACGGCGTAGCTTGGCCGAGGTGGCTATCTCGAAACATGTGAGGGGCGAAGGGGTCGTGGAGCGCGGCGAGAGAGGCATGGCTTGGTCGTGTAGCACAAACGCGCATAAACGATAGTGTGCGATCATACTCGCACTAATAGACCGAATACCACTAGAACTGCGCAGTTAGGCGTGCTTGGGCGAGAGTATTACTAGGATTGGGGACGTCCTCGGAAGTCCACGTGTTGCGCCCCTCTTCGTTACGGGATCCCCAATGGCGTGCTGCATATTTCTCAGGACCGACCCCCGAATCGGTGCCGCTCTTTGCCCCACCACAGTTTCGATGCCTCATAACAATGTAGTTCGAAGCTTCCTTGACTATGTGCTCGGAATCCGTGCCACTTCTTTCGTTCTTCGCACCCAATTCGCCACCTCCCACGGCGTAGCTTGGCCGAGGTGGCTATCTCGAAACATGTGAGGGTCGAAGGGGGCGTGGAGCGCGGCGAGAGAGGCATGGCTTGGTTGTCTAGCACAATCGCGCATAAACGATAGTGTGCGATCATACTCGCACTAATAGGCCGAATACCACTAGAACTCCGCAGTTAGGCGTGCTTGGGCGAGGGTATTACTAGGATTGGGGACGTCCTCGGAAGTCCACGTGTTGCGCCCCTCTTCGTTACGGGATCCCCAATGCGTGCTGCATATTTCTCAGGACAGACCCCCGAATCGGTGCCGCTCTTTGCCACAACAGTTTCGATGCCTCATAACAATGTAGTTCGAAGCTTCCTTGACTACGTGCTCGGAATCCGTGCCCTTCTTTCGTTTCTTCGCACCCAATTCGCCACCTCCCCACGGCGTAGCTTGGCCGAGGTGGCTATCTCGAAACATGGGAGGGGCGAAGGAGTCGTGGAGCGCGGAGAGAGGCATGGCTTAGTCGTGTAGCACAATCGCGCATAAACGATAGTGAGCGATCATACTCGCACTAATAGACCGAATACCTCTAGATCTCCGCAGTTAGGCGTGCTTGGGCGAGCGTAGTACTAGGATTGGGGACGTCCTCGGAAGTCCACGTGTAGCGCCCCTCTTCGTTACGGGGATCCCCAATGGCGTGCTGCATATTTCTCGCACGACTACTAGGACGGACCCTGAATCGGTGCCGCTCTTTGCCCCACCACAATTTCGATGCCTCATAATAATGTAGTTCGAAGTTTCATTCACTATTGCTCGGAATCCGTGCCACTTCTTTCGTTTCTTCGCACCCAATTCGCCACCTCCCGACGGCGTAGCTTGGCCGAGGTGGCTCTCTCGAAACAATTGAGGGGCGAAGGGGGTCGTGGAGCGCGGCGAGAGAGGCATGGCTTGGTCGTGTAGCACAAACGCGCATAAACGATAGTGTGCGCTCATACTCGCACTAATAGGCCGAATACCACTAGAACTCCGCAGTTAGGCGTGCTTGGGCGAGGGTATTACAAGGATTGGGGACGTCCTCGGAAGTCCACGTGTTGCGCCCCTCTTCGTTACGGGGATCCCCAATGGCGTGCTGCATATTTCTCAGGACGGACCCCGAATCGGTGCCGCTCTTTGCCCCACCACAGTTTCGATGCCTCATAACAATGTAGTTCGAAGCTTCCTTGACTATGTGCTCGGAATCCGTGCCACTTCTTTCGTTTCTTCGCACCCAATTCGCCACCTCCCCACGGCGTAGCTTGGCCGAGGTGGCTATCTCGAAACATGTGAGGGGCGAAGGGGCGTGGAGCGCGGCGAGAGAGGCATGGCTTGGTCGTGTAGCACAAACGCGCATAAACGATAGTGTGCGATCATACTCGCACTAATAGACCGAATACCACTAGAACTCCGCAGTTAGGCTGCTTGGGCGAGGGTATTACTAGGATTGGGACGTCCTCGGAAGTCCACGTGTTGCGCCCCTCTTCGTTACGGGATCCCCAATGGCGTGCTGCATATTTCTCAGGACCGACCCCCGAATCGGTGCCGCTCTTTGCCCCACCACAGTTTCGATGCCTCATAACAATGTAGTTCGAAGCTTCCTTGACTATGTGCTCGGAATCCGTGCCACTTCTTTCGTTTCTTCGCACCCAATTCGCCACCTCCCCACGGCGTAGCTTGGCCGAGGTGGCTATCTCGAAACATGTGAGGGGCGAAGGGGTCGTGGAGCGCGGCGAGAGAGGCATGGCTTGGTCGTGTAGCACAATCGCTCATAAACGATAGTGAGCGATCATACTCGCACTAATAGACCGAATACCTCTAGATCTCCGCAGTTAGGCGTGCTTGGGCGAGCGTAGTACTAGGATTGGGGACGTCCTCGGAAGTCCACGTGTTGCGCCCCTCTTCGTTACGGGGATCCCCAATGCGTGCTGCATATTTCTCAGGACCGACCCCCGAATCGGTGCCGCTCTTTGCCCCACCACAGTTTCGATGCCTCATAACAATGTAGTTCGAAGCTTCCTTGACTATGTGCTCGGAATCCGTGCCACTTCTTTCGTTTCTTCGCACCCAATTCGCCACCTCCCCACGGCGTAGCTTGGCCGAGGTGGCTATCTCGAAACATGTGAGGGGCGAAGGGGTCGTGGAGCGCGGCGAGAGAGGCAGGGCTTGGTCGTGTAGCACAATCGCTCATAAACGATAGTGAGCGATCATACTCGCACTAATAGACCGAATACCTCTAGATCTCCGCAGTTAGGCGTGCTGGGGCGAGGGTACTACTAGGATTGGGGACGTCCTCGGAAGTCCACGTGTTGCGCCGCTCTTCGTTACGGGGATCCCCAATGGGTGCTGCATATTTCTCGCACGACTACTAGGACGGACCCCGGAATCGGTGCGGCTCTTTGCCCCACCACAATTTCGACGCCTCATAACAATGTAGTTCGATGTTTCATTCACTATGTGCTCGGAATCCGTGCCACTTCTTTCGTTTCTTCGCACCCAATTCGCCACCTCCCCACGGCGTAGCTTGGCCGAGGTGGCTATCTCGAAACATGTGAGGGTCGAAGGGGCGTGGAGCGGCGGCGAGAGAGGCATGGCTTGGTCGTCTAGCACGATCCGCATAAACGATAGTGTGCGATCCTACTCGCACTAATAGACCGAATACCACTAGAACTCCGCAGTTAGGCATGCTTGGGCGAGGGTATTACTAGGATTGGGGACGTCCTCGGAAGTCCACGTGTTGCGCCCCTCTTCGTTACGGGATCCCCAATGGCGTGCTGCATATTTCTCAAGACCGACCCCCGAATCGGTGCCGCTCTTTGCCCCACCACAGTTTCGATGCCTCATAACAATGTAGTTCGAAGCTTCCTTGACTATGTGCTCGGAATCCGTGCCACTTCTTTCGTTTCTTCGCACCCAATTCGCCACCTCCCCACGGCGTAGCTTGGCCGAGGTGGCTATCTCGAAACATGTGAGGGCGATGGGGTCGTGGAGCGCGGCGAGAGAGGCATGGCTTGGTCGTGTAGCACAAACGCGCAAAAACGATAGTGTGCGATCATACTCGCACTAATAGACCGAATACCACTAGAACTCCGCAGTTAGGCGTGCTTGGGCGAGGGTATTACTAGGATTGGGGACGTCCTCGGAAGTCCACGTGTTGCGCCCCTCTTCGTTACGGGATCCCCAATGGCGTGCTGCATATTTCTCAGGACCGACCCCCGAATCGGTGCCGCTCTTTGCCCCACCACAGTTCGATGCCTCATAACAATGTAGTTCGAAGCTTCCTTGACTATGTGCTCGGAATCCGTGCCACTTCTTTCGTTTCTTCGCACCCAATTCGCCACCTCCCCACGGCGTAGCTTGGCCGAGGTGGCTATCTCGAAACATGTGAGGGGCGAAGGGGTCGTGGAGCGCGGCGAGAGAGGCATGGCTTGGTCGTGTAGCACAATCGCGAATAACGATAGTGTGCGATCATACTCGCACTAATAGACCGAATACCTCTAGAACTCCGCAGTTAGGCGTGCTTGGGCGAGGGTATTACTAGGATTGGGGACGTCCTCGGAAGTCCACGTGTTGCGCCCCTCTTCGTTACGGGGATCCACAATGGCGTGCTGCATATTTCTCAGGACCGACCCCCGAATCGGTGCGCTCTTTGCCCCACCACAGTTTCTAAGCCTCATACAATGTAGTTCGAAGTTTCATTCACTATGTGCTCGGAAGCCGTGCCACTTCTTTCGATTCTTCGCACCCAATTCGCCACCTCCCACGGCGTAGCTTGGCCGAGGTGGCTATCTCGAAACATGTGAGGGTCGAAGGGGGCGTGGAGCGCGGCGAGAGAGGCATGGCTTGGTCGTCTAGCACAATCGCGCATAAACGATAGTGTGCGATCATACTCGCACTAATAGACCGAATACCACTAGACTCCGCAGTTAGGCGGGCTTGGGCGAGGGTAGTACTAGGATTGGGGACGTCCTCGGAAGTCCACGTGTTGCGCCCCTCTTCGTTACGGGGATCCCCAATGGCGTGCTGCATATTTCTCAGGACGGACCATCGAATCGGTGCCGCTCTTTGCCCCACCACAGTTTCGATGCCTCATAACAATGTAGTTCGAAGCTTCCTTGACTACGTGCTCGGAATCCGTGCCACTTCTTTCGTTTCTTCGCACCCAATTCGCCACCTCCCCCACGGCGTAGCATGGTCGAGGTGGCTATCTCGAAACATGTGAGGGGCGAAGGAGTCGTGGAGAGCGGAGAAAAGCATGGCTTAGTCGGGTAGCACAATCGCGCATAAACGATAGTGAGCGACCATACTCGCACTAATAGACCGAATACCTCTAGATCTCCGCAGTTAGGCGTGCTTGGGCGAGGGTAGTACTAGGATTGGGGACGTCCTCGGAAGTCCACGTGTTGCGCCGCTCTTCGTTACGGGGATCCCCAATGGCGTGCTGCATATTTCTCGCACGACTACTAGGACGGACCGCTGAATCGGTGCCGCTCTTTGCCCCCACCACAATTTCGACGCCTCATAACAATGTAGTTCGAAGTTTCATTCACTATGTGCTCGGAATCCGTGCCACTTCTTTCGTTTCTTCGCACCCAATTCGCCACCTCCCCCACGGCGTAGCTTGGCCGAGGTGGCTATCTCGAAACATGTGAGGGTCGAAGGCGTCGTGGAGCGCGGCGAGAGAGGCATGGCTTGGTCGTCTAGCACGATCGCGCATAAACGATAGTGTGCGATCATACTCGCACTAATAGACCGAATACCACTAGAACTCCGCAGTTAGGCGTGCTTGGGCGAGGGTATTACTAGGATTGGGGACGTCCT
Source organism: Rutidosis leptorrhynchoides (assembly GCF_046630445.1). Classification (NCBI taxonomy): domain Eukaryota; kingdom Viridiplantae; phylum Streptophyta; class Magnoliopsida; order Asterales; family Asteraceae; genus Rutidosis; species Rutidosis leptorrhynchoides. The sequence continues at coordinate 9,682 of NW_027266890.1, read as the reverse complement.
CGGAAGTCCACGTGTTGCGCCCCTCTTCGTTACGGGGATCCCCAATGGCGTGCTGCATATTTCTCAAGACCGACCCCCGAATCGGTGCCGCTCTTTGCCCCACCACAGTTTCGATGCCTCATAACAATGTAGTTCGAAGCTTCCTTGACTATGTGCTCGGAATCCGTGCCACTTCTTTCGTTTCTTCGCACCCAATCGCCACCTCCCCACGGCGTAGCTTGGCCGAGGTGGCTATCTCGAAACATGTGAGGGGCGAAGGGTCGTGGAGCGCGGCGAGAGAGGCATGGCTTGGTCGTGTAGCACAAACGCGCAAAAACGATAGTGTGCGATCATACTCGCACTAATAGACCGAATACCACTAGAACTCCGCAGTTAGGCGTGCTTGGGCGAGGGTAGTACTAGGATTGGGGACGTCCTCGGAAGTCCACGTGTTGCGCCCCTCTTCGTTACGGGGATCCCCAATGGCGTGCTGCATATTTCTCAGGACGGACCCCCAAATCGGTGCCGCTCTTTGCCCCACCACAGTTTCGATGCCTCATAACAATGTAGTTCGAAGCTTCCTTGACTACGTGCTCGGAATCCGTGCCACTTCTTTCGTTTCTTCGCACCCAATTCGCCACCTCCCCACGGCGTAGCTTGGCCGAGGTGGCTATCTCGAAACATGTGAGGGGCGAAGGAGTCGTGGAGAGCGGAGAGAGGCATGGCTTAGTCGGGTAGCACAATCGCGCATAAACGATAGTGAGCGACCATACTCGCACTAATAGACCGAATACCTCTAGATCTCCGCAGTTAGGCGTGCTTGGGCGAGGGTAGTACTAGGATTGGGACGTCCTCGGAAGTCCACGTGTTGCGCCGCTCTTCGTTACGGGGATCCCCAATGGCGTGCTGCATATTTCTCGCACGACTACTAGGACGGACCGCTGAATCGGTGCCGCTCTTTGCCCCACCACAATTTCGATGCCTCATAACAATGTAGTTCGAAGTTTCATTCACTATGTGCTCGGAATCCGTGCCACTTCTTTCGTTTCTTCGCACCCAATTCGCCACCTCACCACGGCGTAGCTTGGCCGAGGTGGCTATCTCGAAACATGTGAGGGTCGAGGGGGCGTGGAGCGCGGCGAGAGAGGCATGGCTTGGTCGTCTAGCACAATCGCGCATAAACGATAGTGTGCGATCATACTCGCACTAATAGACCGAATACCACTAGAACTCGCAGTTAGGCGTGCTTGGGCGAGGGTATTACTAGGATTGGGGACGTCCTCGGAAGTCCACGTGTTGCGCCCCTCTTCGTTACGGGATCCCCAATGGCGTGCTGCATATTTCTCAAGACCGACCCCCGAATCGGTGCCGCTCTTTGCCCCACCACAGTTTCGATGCCTCATAACAATGTAGTTCGAAGCTTCCTTGACTATGTGCTCGGAATCCGTGCCACTTCTTTCGTTTCTTCGCACCCAATTCGCCACCTTCCCACGGCGTAGCTTGGCCGAGGTGGCTATCTCGAAACATGTGAGGGGCGAAGGGGTCGTGGAGCGCGGCGAGAGAGGCATGGCTTGGTCGTGTAGCACAAACGCGCAAAAACGATAGTGTGCGATCATACTCGCACTAATAGACCGAATACCACTAGAACTCCGCAGTTAGGCGTGCTTGGGCGAGGGTATTACTAGGATTGGGGACGTCCTCGGAAGTCCACGTGTTGCGCCCCTCTTCGTTACGGGGATCCCCAATGGTGTGCTGCATATTTCTCAGGACGGACCCCCGAATCGGTGCCGCTCTTTGCCCCACCACAGTTTCGATGCCTCATAACAATGTAGTTCGAAGCTTCCTTGACTACGTGCTCGGAATCCGTGCCACTTCTTTCGTTTCTTCGCACCCAATTCACCACCTCCCCACGGCGTAGCTTGGCCGAGGTGGCTATCTCGAAACATGTGAGGGGCGAAGGAGTCGTGGAGAGCGGAGAGAGGCAAGGCTTAGTCGGGTAGCCACATCGCGCATAAACGATAGTGAGCGACCATACTCGCACTAATAGACCGAATACCTCTAGATCTCCGCAGTTAGGCGTGCTTGGGCGAGGGTAGTACTAGGATTGGGGACGTCCTCGGAAATTCCAGTGTTGCGCCGCTCTTCGTTACGGGGATCCCCAATGGCGTGCTGCATATTTCTCGCACGACTACTAGGACGGACCGCTGAATCGGTGCCGCTCTTTGCCCCACCACAATTTCGACGCCTCATAACAATGTAGTTCGAAGTTTCATTCACTATGTGCTCGAAATCCGTGCCACTTCTTTCGTTTCTTCGCACCCAATTCGCCACCTCACCACGGCGTAGCTTGGCCGAGGTGGCTATCTCGAAACATGTGAGGGTCGAAGGGGGCGTGGAGCGCGGCGAGAGAGGCATGGCTTGGTCGTCTAGCACAATCGCGCATAAACGATAGGTGTGCGATCATACTCGCACTAATAGACCGAATACCACTAGAACTCCGCAGTTAGGCGTGCTTGGGCGAGGGTATTACTAGGATTGGGGACGTCCTCGGAAGTCCACGTGTTGCGCCCCTCTTCGTTACGGGGATCCCCAATGGCGTGCTGCATATTTCTTAGACCGACCCCTGAATCGGTGCCGCTCTTTGCCCCACCACAGTTTCGATGCCTCATAACAATGTAGTTCGAAGCTTCCTTGACTATGTGCTCGGAATCCGTGCCACTTCTTTTCGTTTCTTCGCACCCAATTCGCCACCTTCCCACGGCGTAGCTTGGCCGAGGTGGCTATCTCGAAACATGTGAGGGGCGAAGGGGTCGTGGAGCGCGGCGAGAGAGGCATGGCTTGGTCGTGTAGCACAAACGCGCAAAAACGATAGTGTGCGATCATACTCGCACTAATAGACCGAATACCACTAGAACTCCGCAGTTAGGCGTGCTTGGGCGAGGGTATTACTAGGATTGGGGACGTCCTCGGAAGTCCACGTGTTGCGCCCCTCTTCGTTACGGGGATCCCAATGGCGTGCTGCATATTTCTCAGGACGGACCCCCGAATCGGTGCCGCTCTTTGCCCCACCACAGTTTCGATGCCTCATAACAATGTAGTTCGAAGCTTCCTTGACTACGTGCTCGGAATCCGTGCCACTTCTTTCGTTTCTTCGCACCCAATTCGGCCACCTCCCCACGGCGTAGCTTGGCCGAGGTGGCTATCTCGAAACATGTGAGGGCGAGAGAGTCGTGGAGAGCGGAGAGAGGCAAGGCTTAGTCGGGTAGCACAATCGCGCATAAACGATAGTGAGCGACCATACTCGCACTAATAGACCGAATACCTCTAGATCTCCGCAGTTAGGCGTGCTTGGGCGAGGGTAGTACTAGGATTGGGGACGTCCTCGGAAGTCCACGTGTTGCGCCGCTCTTCGTTACGGGGTCCCCAATGGCGTGCTGCATATTTCTCGCACGACTACTAGGACGACCCTGAATCGGTGCCGCTCTTTGCCCCACCACAATTTCGACGCCTCATAACAATGTAGTTCGAAGTTTCATTCACTATGGCTCGGAATCCGTGCCTTCTTTCGTTTCTTCGCACCCAATTCGCCACCTCCCCACGGCGTAGCTTGGCCGAGGTGGCTATCTCGAAACATGTGAGGGTCGAAGGGGGCGGGGAGCGCGGCGAGAGAGGCATGGCTTGGTCGTCTAGCACAATCGCGCATAAACGATAGTGTGCGATCATACTCGCACTAATAGACCGAATACCACTAGAACTCCGCAATTAGGCGTGCTTGGGCGAGGGTATTACTAGGATTGGGGACGTCCTCGGAAGTCCACGTGTTGCGCCCTCTTCGTTCGGGGATCCCCAATGGCGTGCTGCATATTTCTCAGGACGGACCCCCGAATCGGTGCCGCTCTTTGCCCCACCACAGTTTCGATGCCTCATAACAATGTAGTTCGAAGCTTCCTTGACTACGTGCTCGGAATCCGTGCCACTTCTTTCGTTTCTTCGCACCCAATTCGCCACCTCCCCACGGCGTAGCTTGGCCGAGGTGGCTATCTCGAACATGTGAGGGGCGAAGGAGTCGTGGAGAGCGGAGAGAGGCATGGCTTAGTCGGGTAGCACAATCGCGCATAACGATAGTGAGCGACCATACTCGCACTAATAGACCGAATACCTCTAGATCTCCGCAGTTAGGCGTGCTTGGGCGAGGGTAGTACTAGGATTGGGGACGTCCTCGGAAGTCCACGTGTTGCGCCGCTCTTCGTTACGGGGATCCCCAATGGCGTGCTGCATATTTCTCGCACGACTACTAGGACGGACCCCTGAATCGGTGCCGCTCTTTGCCCCACCACAATTTCGACGCCTCATAACAATGTAGTTCGAAGTTTCATTCACTATGTGCTCGGAATCCGTGCCACTTCTTTCGTTTCTTCGCACCCAATTCGCCACCTCCCCACGGCGTAGCTTGGCCGAGGTGGCTATCTCGAAACATGTGAGGGGCGAAGGGGTCGTGGAGCGCGGCGAGAGAGGCATGGCTTGGTCGTGTAGCACAAACGCGCAAAAACGATAGTGTGCGATCATACTCGCACTAATAGACCGAATACCACTAGAACTCCGCAGTTAGGCGTGCTTGGGCGAGGGTATTACTAGGATTGGGGACGTCCTCGGAAGTCCACGTGTTGCGCCCCTCTTCGTTACGGGGATCCCCAATGGCGTGCTGCATATTTCTCAGGACCGACCCCGAATCGGTGCCGCTCTTTGCCCCACCACAGTTTCGATGCCTCATAACAATGTAGTTCGAAGCTTCCTTGACTACGTGCTCGGAATCCGTGCCACTTCTTTCGTTTCTTCGCACCCAATTCGCCACCTCCCCACGGCGTAGCTTGGCCGAGGTGGCTATCTCGAAACATGTGAGGGGCGAAGGAGTCGTGGAGAGCGGAGAGAGGCATGGCTTAGTCGGGTAGCACAATCGCGCATAAACGATAGTGAGCGATCATACTCGCACTAATAGACCGAATACCTCTAGATCTCCGCAGTTAGGCGTGCTTGGGCGAGGGTAGTACTAGGATTGGGGACGTCCTCGGAAGTCCACGTGTTGCGCCGCTCTTCGTTACGGGGATCCCCAATGCCGTGCTGCATATTTCTCGCACGACTACTAGGACGGACCCCTGAATCGGTGCCGCTCTTTGCCCCACCACAATTTCGACGCCTCATAACAATGTAGTTCGAAGTTTCATTCACTATGTGCTCGGAATCCGTGCCACTTCTTTCGTTCTTCGCACCCAATTCGCCACCTCCCACGGCGTAGCTTGGCCGAGGTGGCTATCTCGAAACATGTGAGGGGCGAAGGGGTCGTGGAGCGCGGCGAGAGAGGCATGGCTTGGTCGTGTAGCACAAACGCGCAAAAACGATAGTGTGCGATCATACTCGCACTAATAGACCGAATACCACTAGAACTCCGCAGTTAGGCGTGCTTGGGCGAGGGTATTACTAGGATTGGGGACGTCCTCGGAAGTCCACGTGTTGCGCCCCTCTTCGTTACGGGGATCCCCAATGGCGTGCTGCATATTTCAGACGGACCCCCGAATCGGTGCCGCTCTTTGCCCCACCACAGTTTCGATGCCTCATAACAATGTAGTTCGAAGCTTCCTTGACTACGTGCTCGGAATCCGTGCCACTTCTTTCGTTTCTTCGCACCCAATTCGCCACCTCCCCACGGCGTAGCTTGGCCGAGGTGGCTATCTCGAAACATGTGAGGGGCGAAGGAGTCGTGGAGAGCGGAGAGAGGCATGGCTTAGTCGGGTAGCACAATCGCGCATAAACGATAGTGAGCGATCATACTCGCACTAATAGACCGAATACCTCTAGATCTCCGCAGTTAGGCGTGCTTGGGCGAGGGTAGTACTAGGATTGGGGACGTCCTCGGAAGTCCACGTGTTGCGCCGCTCTTCGTTACGGGGATCCCCAATGGCGTGCTGCATATTTCTCGCACGACTACTAGGACGGACCCCTGAATCGGTGCCGCTCTTTGCCCCACCACAATTTCGACGCCTCATAACAATGTAGTTCGAAGTTTCATTCACTATGTGCTCGGAATCCGTGCCACTTCTTTCGTTTCTTCGCACCCAATTCGACACCTCCCCACGGCGTAGCTTGGCCGAGGTGGCTATCTCGAAACATGTGAGGGTCGAAGGGGGCATGGAGCGCGGCGAGAGAGGCATGGCTTGGTCGTCTAGCACAATCGCGCATAAACGATAGTGTGCGATCATACTCGCACTAATAGACCGAATACCACTAGAACTCCGCAGTTAGGCGTGCTTGGGCGAGGGTATTACTAGGATTGGGGACGTCCTCGGAAGTCCACGTGTTGCGCCCCTCTTCGTTACGGGGATCCCCAATGGCGTGCTGCATATTTCTCAGGACGGACCCCCGAATCGGTGCCGCTCTTTGCCCCACCACAGTTTCGATGCCTCATAACAATGTAGTTCGAAGCTTCCTTGACTACGTGCTCGGAATCCGTGCCACTTCTTTCGTTTCTTCGCACCCAATTCGCCACCTCCCCACGGCGTAGCTTGGCCGAGGTGGCTATCTCGAAACATGTGAGGGGCGAAGGAGTCGTGGAGAGCGGAGAGAGGCATGGCTTAGTCGGGTAGCACAATCGCGCATAAACGATAGTGAGCGACCATACTCGCACTAATAGACCGAATACCTCTAGATCTCCGCAGTTAGGCGTGCTTGGGCGAGGGTAGTACTAGGATTGGGGACGTCCTCGGAAGTCCACGTGTTGCGCCGCTCTTCGTTACGGGGATCCCCAATGGCGTGCTGCATATTTCTCGCACGACTACTAGGACGGACCCCTGAATCGGTGCCGCTCTTTGCCCCACCACAATTTCGACGCCTCATAACAATGTAGTTCGAAGTTTCATTCACTATGTGCTCGGAATCCGTGCCACTTCTTTCGTTTCTTCGCACCCAATTCGCCACCTCCCCACGGCGTAGCTTGGCCGAGGTGGCTATCTCGAAACATGTGAGGGGCGAAGGGGGTCGTGGAGCGCGGCGAGAGAGGCCTGGCTTGGTCGTGTAGCACAAACGCGCAAAAACGATAGTGTGCGATCATACTCGCACTAATAGACCGAATACCACTAGAACTCCGCAGTTAGGCGTGCTTGGGCGAGGGTATTACTAGGATTGGGGACGTCCTCGGAAGTCCACGTGTTGCGCCCCTCTTCGTTACGGGGATCCCCAATGGCGTGCTGCATATTTCTCAGGACCGACCCCCGAATCGGTGCCGCTCTTTGCCCCACCACAGTTTCGATGCCTCATAACAATGTAGTTCGAAGCTTCCTTGACTACGTGCTCGGAATCCGTGCCACTTCTTTCGTTTCTTCGCACCCAATTCGCCACCTCCCCACGGCGTAGCTTGGCCGAGGTGGCTATCTCGAAACATGTGAGGGGCGAAGGAGTCGTGGAGAGCGGAGAGAGGCATGCTTAGTCGGGTAGCACAATCGCGCATAAACGATAGTGAGCGATCATACTCGCACTAATAGACCGAATACCTCTAGATCTCCGCAGTTAGGCGTGCTTGGGCGAGGGTAGTACTAGGATTGGGGACGTCCTCGGAAGTCCACGTGTTGCGCCGCTCTTCGTTACGGGGATCCCCAATGGCGTGCTGCATATTTCTCGCACGACTACTAGGACGACCCCTGAATCGGTGCCGCTCTTTGCCCCACCACAATTTCGACGCCTCATAACAATGTAGTTTCGAAGTTTCATTCACTATGTGCTCGGAATCCGTGCCACTTCTTTCGTTTCTTCGCACCCAATTCGCCACCTCCCCACGGCGTAGCTTGGCCGAGGTGGCTATCTCGAAACATGTGAGGGGCGAAGGGGTCGTGGAGCGCGGCGAGAGAGGCATGGCTTGGTCGTGTAGCACAAACGCGCAAAACGATAGTGTGCGATCATACTCGCACTAATAGACCGAATACCACTAGAACTCCGCAGTTAGGCGTGCTTGGGCGAGGGTATTACTAGGATTGGGGACGTCCTCGGAAGTCCACGTGTTGCGCCCCCTCTTCGTTACGGGGATCCCCAATGGCGTGCTGCATATTTCTCCAGGACCGACCCCGAATCGGTGCCGCTCTTTGCCCCCACCACAGTTTCGATGCCTCATAACAATGTAGTTCGAAGCTTCCTTGACTACGTGCTCGGAATCCGTGCCACTTCTTTCGTTTCTTCGCACCCAATTCGCCACCTCCCACGGCGTAGCTTGGCCGAGGTGGCTATCTCGAAACATGTGAGGGGCGAAGGAGTCGTGGAGAGCGGAGAGAGGCATGGCTTAGTCGGGTAGCACAATCGCGCATAAACGATAGTGAGCGATCATACTCGCACTAATAGACCGAATACCTCTAGATCTCCGCAGTTAGGCGTGCTTGGGCGAGGGTAGTACTAGGATTGGGACGTCCTCGGAAGTCCACGTGTTGCGCCGCTCTTCGTTACGGGGATCCCCAATGGCGTGCTGCATATTTCTCGCACGACTACTAGGACGGACCCCTGAATCGGTGCCGCTCTTGCCCCACCACAATTTCGACGCCTCATAACAATGTAGTTCGAAGTTTCATTCACTATGTGCTCGGAATCCGTGCCACTTCTTTCGTTTCTTCGCACCCAATTCGCCACCTCCCCACGGCGTAGCTTGGCCGAGGTGGCTATCTCGAAACATGTGAGGGTCGAAGGGGGCATGGAGCGCGGCGAGAGAGGCATGGCTTGGTCGTCTAGCACAATCGCGCATAAACGATAGTGTGCGATCATACTCGCACTAATAGACCGAATACCACTAGAACTCCGCAGTTAGGCGTGCTTGGGCGAGGGTATTACTAGGATTGGGACGTTCTCGGAAGTCCACGTGTTGCGCCCCTCTTCGTTACGGGGATCCCCAATGGCGTGCTGCATATTTCTCAGGACGGACCCCCGAATCGGTGCCGCTCTTTGCCCCACCACAGTTTCGATGCCTCATAACAATGTAGTTCGAAGCTTCCTTGACTACGTGCTCGGAATCCGTGCCACTTCTTTCGTTTCTTCGCACCCAATTCGCCACCTCCCCACGGCGTAGCTTGGCCGAGGTGGCTATCTCGAAACATGTGAGGGGCGAAGGAGTCGTGGAGAGCGGAGAGAGGCATGGCTTAGTCGGGTAGCACAATCGCGCATAAACGATAGTGAGCGACCATACTCGCACTAATAGACCGAATACCTCTAGATCTCCGCAGTTAGGCGTGCTTGGGCGAGGGTAGTACTAGGATTGGGGACGTCCTCGGAAGTCCACGTGTTGCGCCGCTCTTCGTTACGGGGATCCCCAATGGCGTGCTGCAAATTTCTCGCACGACTACTAGGACGGACCCCTGAATCGGTGCCGCTCTTTGCCCCACCACAATTTCGACGCCTCATAACAATGTAGTTCGAAGTTTCATTCACTATGTGCTCGGAATCCGTGCCACTTCTTTCGTTTCTTCGCACCCAATTCGCCACCTCCCCGGCGTAGCTTGGCCGAGGTGGCTATCTCGAAACATGTGAGGGGCGAAGGGGTCGTGGAGCGCGGCGAGAGAGGCATGGCTTGGTCGTGTAGCACAAACGCGCAAAAACGATAGTGTGCGATCATACTCGCACTAATAGACCGAATACCACTAGAACTCCGCAGTTAGGCGTGCTTGGGCGAGGGTATTAC